>NW_020837952.1:43188200-43473683 GCF_003676395.1 Aethalodelphis obliquidens | reverse complement strand
TTTTTTTCTTGATGAGTCTGGCTAATGGTTTATCAATTTTGTTTATCTTCTCAAAGAACCAGCTTTTAGTTTTATTGATCTTTGGTATCGTTTCCTTCACTTGTTTTTCATTTATTTCTGATCTGAACTTTATGATTTCTTTCCTTCTGCTAACTTTGGGATTTTTTGTTATTCTTTCTCTAATTGCTTTAGGTGTAAGGTTTGGTTGTTTATTTGAGATGCTTTCTGTTTCTTGAGGTAGGATTGTATTGGTATAAACTTCCCTCTTAGAACTGCTTTTGCTGCATCCCATAGGTTTTGGGTCGTCGTGTTTTCATCGTCAGTTGTTTGTACTTTTTGATTTTGTCTTTGATTTCTTTAGTGATTTCTTGGTTATTAGGTAGTGCATTGTTTAGCCTCCATGTGTTTGTATTTTTTACAGATTTTTTCCTGTAATTGATATCTAGTCTCATAGTATTGTGGTCAGAAACGATACTTGATACGATTTCAGTTTTCTTAAATTTACCAAGGCTTGATTTGTGACCCAAGATGTGATCCATCCTGGAGAATGTTCCATGAGCACTTGAGAAGAAAGTGTATTCTGTTGTTTTCGGATGGAATGTCCTATAAATATCAATTAAGTCCATCTTGTTTAATGTATCATTTAAAACTTGTGTTTCCTTATTTATTTTCATTTTGGATGATCTGTCCATTGGTGAAAGTGGAGTGTTAAAGTCCCTACTATGATTTACTGTCGACTGTGTTACTGTCGATTTCCCTTTTTATGCCTGTTAGCCTTTGCCTTATGTATTGAGGTGCTCCTATGTTGGGTGCATAAATATTTACAATTATTATATCTTCTTCTTGCATTGATCCCTTGATCATTATATGGTGTCCTTCTTTGTCTCTTGTAATCGTCTTTATTTTAAAGTTTATTTTGTCTCATATGAGAATTGCTACTCCAGCCTTGTTTTGATTTCCATTTACATGGAATATCTTTTTCCATTCCCTCACTTTCAGTCTGTGTGTGCCCCTAGGTCTGAAGTGGGTCTCTTGTAGATAGCATATATACGGGTCTTGTTGTTGTATCCATTCAGCAAACCTGTGTCTTTTGGTGGGTGCATTTAATCCATTTACATTTAAGGTAATTATTGATATGTATGTTCCTATTACTGTTTTCTTAATTGTTTTGCATTTGTTATTGTAGGTTTTTTCCTTCTCTTGTGTTTCCTGCCTAGAGAAGTTCCTTTAGCATTTGTTGTAAAGCTGGTTTGGTGGTGTTGAATTCTCTTAGTTGTTGCTTGTCTGTAAAGGTTTTAATTTCTCTGTCAAATCTGAATGAGATCCTTGCTAGTTATAGTAATCTTGGTTGTAGTTTTTCCCTTTCATCACTTTAAATATGGCCTACCACTCCCTTCTGGCTTGCAGAGTTTCTGTTGAAAGATCAGCTGTTAACCTTATGTGGATTCCCTTGTATGTTATTTGTTGTTTTGCCCTTGCTGCTTTTAATATATTTTCTTTGTATTTAATTTTTGATAGTTCGATTAATATGTGTTTTGGCATGTTTCTCCTTGGATTTATACTGTATGGGACTCTCTGCACCTCCTAGAGTTGATTAACTATTTCCTTTCCCATATTAGGGAAGTTTTCAACTCTAATCTCTTCAAATATTTTCTCAGTCCCTATCTTTTTCTCTTCTTCTTTTGGGACCCCTGTAATTTGAATGTTGGTGCTTTTAATGTTGTCCCTGATATCTCTGAGACTGTCCTCAATTCTTTTCATTCTTTTTTCTTTATTCTGCTCTGCAGTAGTTATTTCCACTATTTTATCTTCCAGGTCCCTTATCCATTCTTCTGCCTCAGTTATTCTGCTATTGATTCCTTCTAGAGAATTTGTAATTTCATTTATTGTGTTGTTCATCATGGTTTGTTTGCACTTTAGTACTTCTAGGTCCTTGTTAAATGTTTCCTGTATTTTCTCCATTCTATTTTGAACATTTTGGGTCATCTTTACTATCATTACTCTGGATTCTTTTTCGTGTAGACTGCCTATTTCCTCTTCATTTGTTTGGTCTGGTGGGTTTTTACCTTGCTTCTTCATCTGCTGTGTATGTCTCTGTCTTTTCATTTTGCTTAACCTACTGTGTTTGGGTTCTTCTTTTCACAGGCTGCAGGTTCATAGTTCTCATTGTTTTTGGTGTCTGCCCCCAGTGGGTAAGGTTGTTTCAGTGTGTTGTGTAGGCTTCGTGGTGGAGGGTACTTGTGCCTGTGTTCTGGTGGATGAGGCTGGAACTTGTCTTTTTGGTGGGCAGGACCGAGTCCAGTGGTGTGTTTTGGGGTGTCTGTGATCTTATTATGATTTTAGGCAGCCTCTCTGCTAATGGATGGGGTTGTGTTCCTGTCCTATTAGTTGTTTGGCATGGGGTATCCAGCATTGGAGGTTGCTGGTCGTTGAGTGGAGTTGGGTCTTAGCGTTGAGATGGAAATCTATGGGAGAGCTCTCGCTGATTGATATTACCTGGGACGGGGAGGTCTCTGGTGGTCCAATGTCCTGAACTCACCTCTCCCACGTCAGAAGCTCAGGCCTGACACCTCGCCAGAACAGCAAGACCATGTCAGCCACACGGCTGAGGAGAAAAGGGAGAAAGAGAAATAAATAAATAAAATAAAATAAAGTTATTAAAATGAAATATTAATAAAATATTAAAATAAAAATGTAATTAGAAAAAAGAGAGCAACCAAAACAGTAAACAAATCCACCAATGATAAGAAGTGCTAAAAACTAAACTAAGATAAATATATAAATCAGAAACTAGTCAGTCACATATAGCAAACCCCAAGTCTACAGTTGCTCCCAAAGTCCACCTCCTCAATTTGGGATGATTCATTGTCTATGCAGGTATTCCACAGATGCAGGGTACATCAAGTTGATTCTGGAGAGTTAATCCGGTGCTCCTGAGGCTGCTGGGAGAGATTTCCCTTTCTCTTCTTCGTTTGCCCAGCTTCTGGGGTTCAGGTTTGGGTTTGGCCCCGCCTCTGCATGTAGGTTGCCTGAGGGCATCTATTCCCTGCCCAGACAGGACGGGGTTAAAGTAGCAGCTGATTAGGGGGCTCTGGCTCCCTCAGGCCAGGGGGAGGGAGGGGTACCGTGGGTCATGCCTGTAGCAGCAGAAACCGGTGTGACGTTGCAACAGCCTGAGGTGCACTGTGTGTTCTCTGGGGAAGTTGTCCCTGGATCATGGGACCCTGGCAATGGTGGGCTGCACAGGCTCCAGGCGGGGATGTGTGGATAGTGACCTGTGCTTGCACACAGGCTTCTTGTGGCTCCAGCAGCAGCCTTAGCATTTTATGCACATCCCTGGTGTCCGTGCTGATAGCTGTGTCTCGTACCCGTCTCTGGAGCTTGTTTAGGCGGTGCTCTGAATCTCCTCTCCTCGTGCGCCCCGAAACAATGTTCTCTTGACTCTTAAGCAGTTACAGCTTTTTCCCGGACTCCCTCCTGGCTAGCCATGGCGCACTAGCCCCCTTCAGGGTGTGTTCACGCAGCCAACCCCAGTCCTCTCCCTGGGTTCTGACCTCTGAAGCCCAAGCCTCAGCTCCCAGCCCCCGCCCGCCCCGGCGGGTGAGCAGACAAGCGTCTTGGGCTGGTGAGTGCTGGTCGGCACCTATCTTCTGTGCGGGAATCTCTCCGCTTTGCCCTCTGCACCCCTATTGCTGCACTCTCCTCTGTGGCTCCAAAGCTTCCCCCCTTCCCGCCTCCCCCCCTCCACCCTCCGTCTCCACCAGTGAAGGGGCTTCCTAGTGTGTGGAAACTTTTCCTCCTTCTCAGCTCCCTCCCAGAAGTGCAGGTCCCGTCCCTATTCTTTTTTCTTTTGCCCTACCCAGGTACGTGGGGCGTTTCTTGTCTTTTGGGAAGTCTGAGTTCTTCTGCCAGTGTTAAGTAGGTGTTCTGTAGGAGTTGTTCCACATGTAGATGTATTTTTCATATCTTTGTGGGTAGGAAGGTGATGTCCACATCTTACTCCTCTGCCATCTTGAAGGTCCTGGAAGTTTTAATTTTAAAATTTCAATGGATAAAATGCAGGCTGATAATTAAGAAACTATAAATCAGTATATATGCATATATGTATATATATGCATATATTTTATGTGTGTATATGTGCAGGCTGCCACGTTAGATACTCCTTTTTAAAACAGCTTTTTTGAGGTACAATTTTCATACCTTAAAGTTCACCCATTTAAAGTATACAATTCAGTGTTTTTAAAAATATATTTGTAGTTGTGAAACCATCATCACAGTCTCATTTTAGAATCTTTTTATCACCGTAAAAAGAAACTCGTGTTCTTGTTAGTAGTGAACTTCTCATTCCTCCTATCACTCCAGCCTTAGGCAACCATTAATCTACTTTCTATCTCTATGGATTTGCCTGTTCTGGACATTTCATGTAAATGGAATCATACAATATGTGGTTTTTTATGACTGTCCTGTTTCACTTAGGACATATTTTCCGAGCTCATCCATGTTGTTGCATGTAGCAGTACTTCATTCCTTTTTATTGCCAAATAATATTCTATTGTATGAATTTCTTTTTTTACGAGTTATAGAATACTTAACACTTTCCTATATATCTGTGTTTGGGATGGAAGATGACTAAATTCAGCTCTATTCTAGGTGTATGGGAGAATTCTGCACTTTTCTCAGAGAGTAGAATTGTAGCCTGAATCACCTACCAGGTAAAGCAGTCACTATGAACATGCACCTAACATTACCCCAACATTACCGTAGTATCCTATTACTGTGGATGGTAGGTGATCAGTATCAGGAGGCCCTTGTTAGTCAGAACTTTAAAGGAACTATAAGTTTTTAAACACACAACTGCCTTCCCTCTTATAGTCCTTTCAGGTCTAAAATTCTATGATTTGCTACCATGTTGTTACTTGTTACTCTTTTGGGTATGCTGTAACACTAATAGTCTTATTAACTAAATAAAGTTTATATCAGAACAGTCAGGTTTTTAATGTTTATTTAAAGAATTTATATTAATATTCTTAAAGAATTAATATTGCCAAGTGGCACCAAAAGCAAAAAGTAATCTCCCTACCCCCTTGTTAAAAATAAAGTCTGATTTTAAAAGAAGAGAATCAAAACTAAACAGAGAAAAAGCAAAAGAACACCATTTTAAATGCTGTCACTTTCCATTCAACTTGACTTGGGAAGAGAAAAGTGTCTTTTTCTGCTGATGGTTATGAGGGTGTACCAAATGTTACTTACGAAGAACATGTTACATTTCTCTGTGAAGCAACTGGAACAGCAAATGACAACATTTAGAGAACACAAATGGTCCAGTATTGCTTCTCTTAATTGTTGAAAAATTCTACCATAGGGCTGCCATTGCTGGTCTTATCATACCTTTAGATGTTCCTCAATTCAAGCTTTTGACATTAGCAGCTACTGAGAATAAGCATGGCATATGTAGAGAACAGCAAGAACTTTTGATTGCTGCTGAACAGGGAGCATGGGGCCCTGAGGTGGGAATAGGGGGTTTGGGGAGGGTAATAGCAGCCTGGGGAGGTGGGAGCAGCAGCAACAAACCTAGGGAAAATTTTATGCCTAAGGGAAATTAAATACAGAACTGATGGTGCTTAAAAAAAGCCATCAGTGACTTCCTCTGATAGGTTCAAGTGCTCATTATTTAGCTTAGCATAGAAGACCCACCATAATTGCCACTTGTATAAACCTTTTGTTGTAGTCATCATCACATTTTCTGTTCCCTGAACATAACTTGCATTGTCTTGCTTTTATGCCTGTTCTTATGCTGTATCCTTGTCTGTATACTTGACTGCACCCTTCAGTCTGTATCTGTAAGCTCTGACTTCAGGCAATATTACCTTCCTTCCCATAGCACCTTGTGGATATCTTGTTACAATATGGCATATTTCCTTATGGTTATTGTTTACATATCTTTTTCCCCCTAGGCTTTACTTTCCTGAAGGACCTGGACTATGTTTTATTCCTGGTTATATTTTACACTCTTGGCACTGTTTGTGTCCTACAATAAACATTGGATGGAAGGCAGAGATAGAATAGTGAAGTGGATGAAGGAGAAAGTACAAAAACAAAATGTGTTGTTTTAAAAATAATTGTACCATATTTTTTCATTGGATTTTACTTTGAATCCAATACTGTTTAACAACATAAAGAAATATAATTCTACAGGTATTATTAATTAACAGTACGACTGCAGAGTTGTTAAAATGTATGCCAGCCTGTCCCAGAGGCAGCCTGAAGTAGAGGAAAAAAAGATGAGATGAATGTATCCCAGTTCTTTGAATCCACTGGCAAAAAAATCCATCCAGCAGATAATGTTATATTAGGTATGAAGCAAATGATTATCATTTGTGATTCTAGCTAGCTCACCCCTGAAAAATATCTTAAGCACAAATTTCTGCTCATTGTGCATTACTTCTCTGGAAATATTTTGTTTGGACAAAAGTCACAAAGATGGTAATGTGGTATTAGAGTGAATTTTTAGTAACAGAAAGGTTTAATGATGAAGAGAACATAGTGATTCTCATAACTAGATTATTCACTTGAATTCCTTTCCCCTTCTTTGTCAATCCTGTTCTGCCTCATTTCTAACTTCCTGGGTTGACATGCCCTTCAGGATTGAGAACCAGACTTGCTTTATCCCAGTCTGTAAACATCTTTTTGGACCTGTTCCTTCCAAGTTTTAGTCAGTGGTCCTCGAACTTGGGTATATGCCATAATCCTAAAATGCTTGATAAAAAAGTATAGATGCCTGGACTACTCTTAAGAATTTCTGAGTGTGACCAGAACACCCACAATTTTTAACACGCCCCATAATTTGAAACCCTGGTTTGGATCTTTCCTGTTTAATATATCCCTGAGATCAAATAACTCTATATCACTTCTTCAAGATTCAGCTATTCCTGGATTCTTCTAACATCCATCAGAAGATGGATACCTAGACAGTACTTATTATGGGCTGAATTTTGTCCCCTCCCAAATTATGTTGAAGTCGTAACCTAGAGCACAGGCTGAGCAGTTGTGGCACACAGGCTTAGTTGCTCAATGGCATGTGGGATCTTCCCAGACCAGGGATCGAACCCATGTCCCCTGCATTGGAAGGCAGATTCTTTACCACTGGACCACCAGGTAAGTCCCTCAGGTGGCATTCTTAATGCTTACTTCTTAACTGGACAAACTTCTGCTTGTTTGTATGGGCCCTGGATGTGAATGAAGTCAAATTAAAATTGTCTGACTATAGATGAAATTCAGGTACCACATGGCAATTAATGTAGTTACAGGACCTTTTTTCTTTTTTTCATGTGACTGTAGTCAAAGCAATTCCAGCAGTTTTTTTTTTTTCCCAATTTAAACTAGTAGTGTGTTCATTGGAATTAGCGAGAACAAAAAGAAGGGGAAACAGGCCGTTACCTAACCTAACTCTCTTACCCATGACCTCTATGGGCTATTTTGCAAGCCAAATTGACAGTTGTCATATTAAAAGCCCACTTTAAGTTTTTATTCTAATTCAACAAATATTTACTGTGTACCTAAAATACACCCATTACTATGTTAGAAATTAAGTATACAAAAGTGAATAGAGCATGGTTTCTGTCCTAAAGGAGGAGCATGCACTTCAATATATACAACAGAGGAAATAAATGCATCAATAGAATAAAAGATAAGTATGGGGCAAAATGACTATTTTGATTGGAACCAACTTAGTCGTTCTGAATCTGGGAGATTCTGAAAATTACTAAGAGAGCATTTTAAAACTAGAGTCCCAGTTTCTACCTCAGATCAACTGATTCAGCGTTTTCATGCATAGGGCCTTTGATTCTGTGTTTACAAAAGCTCTCTTATGGTTTCTCATGCTCACCAAGGCTGAAATATAGTGGTCTGGTGGATCTTGACTGTAGTGCATGTGAAGTGGAAGTTGGCGCTCAAGTAGGAGGATAAGTGATGGTCCACGTGCTAATGTTTGCTGAATCAGTTTTCAGAGTTGAATGTACTCTGTGTGATTAAAAATATTACTAGTGGCTCAACTCTTCTTCTTTTCATTATCCTCACACATAATATTTTAAAAATATAAATCTTAAATAAATCACTTCAATAAATGAAACCTAAACTCCTCCCACAACCTGTAAGGCCCAGCATGGTCTGGCTGCTGTTTAGTTTTCCAACTTTATCTTGAGCTATACTTCTCCTCACTCACTGTGCTTCAGTTACATATGTCTCCTTTAATGCCAAGCTCTTTTCTATCTCTGGCCTTCCCTCTTCCTGGAATGATTTTCTCTGAGTAGCTAGCTCTTTCTTATCCTTTGTATCTCTGTTTAAATATCACCTCCTGGGCTTCCCTGGTGGCGCAGTGGTTGAGAGTCTGCCTGCCGATGCAGGGAACACGGGTCCGTGCCCCGGTCCGGGAAGATCCCACATGCCACAGAACGGCTGGGCCCTTGAGCCATGGCCGCTGAGCCTGCGCCTCCGGAGACTGTGCTCCGCAACGGGAGAGGCCACAACAGTGAGAGGCCCGCATACCGCAAAAAAAAAAAAATCACCTCCTCAGAGAGGCTTTATCCTGAACATCCTATAGAAAGTGGATCTACGGTTAGTCTTTCACTATCTCGTCACATGTTTCTTTTATAGCACTTATCATAATTTACACTTTTCTTGTTTGTTTATTATCTGACTCCTTTCCTACAGTGTGTAAACTCCATTATCATATCGACCTTTTCTATCTTGTTCACTATTCCAACCCCAGAACCTATGTAATGTCTGGTAACATAGTAAGTGTTCAATAAAGAGTTGTTGAATATGTGAATGAATCTTTATTTTGTAGATGAGGGAGCGGAGGCTTAGAGATGGTAGATAATTGACTCAAGTTATTTAGTATGAAGGGATGGAAACAGGTTTCAAACCCAGGCAGCTTGATTGCAGAGTCTCCACCACTAATCGCCAAGCCATAAGAAGGGAATGTAGTGGGCAGACAAAGCAATAAATGCCTTTCTAATAGCACAATGTAGCAGAAAGCACTGGACTTAGTATCAGAAGTTTTGTGTTCTTTTCTGGCTCTGTTGACAGGAATGAGAAGACCCTACCAGTCCATATGACAGAGTGGAGGAGGGATGTTATCCAAACAATAACTGGGGGCTGTACCAGAAGAACTGGAATAATCCTGGGGAGGAGTGAGGGCAAATAACAGATGTCCACCACAGGATTCTAGTACATTCCCACAGTGCACTGAGAGGCTACATATACCTTTCCCACAAAGGCCATCTCTTTTGTCACTATCTTTTGCAAATCACTTAAAGTTTTGAAATGTAACATTTTCTAAGGAATATTAAATTTGGAATGAAATTATGGGGACAGCTGGCATCAAGATAATTATTAAATGTTAAATCTGACAGCACAGACTGACCGTTGTGAGAATATGATATTTTCTACTTTAATAGATGCAAAATCATGGAAGGACTGGATGTTGGGATTCTTTTCTCCCTTCTTAGTGTAAATGACACTCTCCATTCATTCCAAAAGTGTGTCTAGTATATATAGTAATTATTCTCTAGCTATATTATAAAGTAGGGTTCAAGTTTATATGATTTGGTTTTCCTGGTATAAGGTATTTCTAAGAACATACATCTATTTTTTAACTTCTGATTTTTATCTAGAAAAAAAATTAGTGATTTTGTCCATCAGGTGCCTATAAGCTTATTAGCTCAAAGATAATTTACTTTTCAAGAGGATAATTATACTTTAGTGGGGAAAGCCTCATTATTCAGAAATGAAAAGTATAGTTGGAGGGGAAAAGTTATAAGTAATGGTGAAATATGGGGCTGGAATTTAAAGAGTCAGCATTTCTTCTGATGAGATCTGATTTACTCATGCATTGCGTACATTCATTTGTCAAACATTAACTGAACATTTCTTTTTTATGAGAAATAAGACTCAAATAGAGTAGAAGGTATATAGGACCCAGGAGTCAAAAGACCAAGGTTCTAATCCTGGCTGTGCCTCTTGGTAACTCTGAGTCATGGTTCCTTCTTGACTTTAAGATGGGGATAATAGAATCTGCCCTGCTTGTCTTTCAGGATTATAGTAGAGGTTGAAAGAGTTCTGCAAATTATAGCTCTCCAAATAAATATGAACTATTTTTCTTATTATTATGTGCATGGAACTGCTTCATATAGAAGATTTTTAAAAATCACCATTCTTTCTACTATACCTTGGTTTACCAATCCATTTCCTAGAATCATTTTTTTAGTAAGACTCTTTTATAGGGCAGTTTTTGATTTACAACAAAATTGAGAGGGAGGTACAGATATTTCCCATATGCCCCCTTCCCCCACACATGCATAACCTTCCCTATTATCATAACATTCACCAGAATGGGAGATTTTTTACCAAGGATGAACCTACAATGACACATCATAATCACACAAAGTCCATAGTTTACCTTAGGGTTCACTCTTCGTATAGTACAGTCTAAGGATATAGGCAAATGTGTGACATATATCCATCATTATAATGTCATACAGAGTATTTTCATTGCCCTGAAAATCCTCTGTACTTTGTGTATTCATCACCCCTGTGCTCCCCTCCCCTTAGGCTCCCAGCAACCACTGATCTTTTTATTATTCCCATAGTTTTACCTTTTCCAGAATGTCATACAATTGGATTCATACAGTATGTAGCCTTTCAGATTGGCGTTTTTCACTTAGTAACGTGCATTTAAGGTTACTCTATGTCTTTTAATGCTTGATAGCCCATTTCTTTTTACTGTTGAATAATATTCCATTGTCTGAATGTACCACAGTTTATTCATTCACCTACTGAAGGAGATCTTGGTTACTTCCAAAGTTTTGGCAATTATGAACAAAGCTGGTATAAACATCTGTGTACAGGTTGTTTTGTGGACATAAGTTTTCAATTCCTTTGGGTAAATACCAAGAAGTATGGTTGCTGGATCTTATGGTAAGAGTATGTTTAGTCTTGTAAGAAACTGACAAACTATCTTCCAGAAGTGGTTGTACCATTTTACATTCCCACCAGCGATGCATGAGAGTTCCTGTTGCTCCACAAACTTGTCAGCATTTGGTGTTGTCAGTGTTCTGCATTTTAGCCATTCTAATAGATGTGTAGTAGGATCTCATTGTTGTTTTAGTTTGCATTTTCCTGATGACATATGATGTGGAGCATCTTTTCATGTGCTTATTTGCAATCTGTATGTCTTCTTTGGTGAAGTGTCTGTTAAAATCTTTGGCCGCTTTTTAATTGGGTTGTTTGTTTTCTTATTGTTGAGTTTTAAGATTTCTTTGTATATTTTGGGCAACAGTCCTTGGTTGGATGTGTCTTTTGCAAATATTTTCTCCCTGTCTGGGCTTGTCTTCTTATTCTCTTGACATTGCCTTTTGCAGAGCAGAAGTTTATAATTTTAATGAAGTCCATCTTATCAATTATTTCTTTCATGGATCATGTCTTTGGTGGTGTATCTAAAAAGGCATCACCATACCAAAGGTCAGCTAGGTTTTCTCCTATGTTATCATCTAGGAGTTTTACAGTTTCACATTTTACATTTAGGTCTCTGATCCATTTTGAGTTAGTTTCCTTGAAGGGTGTAAGGATTGTGTCTAGATTAATTTTTTTGCATGTGTATATCTGGTTGTTCTAGGACCATCTGTTGAAGAGACTTTTTTTTGCTCCATTGTATTGCCTTTGCTCCTTTGTCAAAGATCAGTTGACTGTATCTATGGGTGTTTATTTCTGGAATTTTATTCTTTTCCATTATCTATTTGTCTGGTCTCTTGCCAATACCACACTACCTTGATTACTGTAGCTTTATAGTAAGTCTTGAAGTAAGGTAGCATTAGTCCTCCAAGCCACCACAATGAGAAGCACGTGCACTGCAATGAAGAGTAGCCCCCGCTCGCCGCAACTAGAGAAAGCCCACATGCAGCAACAAAGACCCAACGCAGACAAAAATAATAAAAGAAAAAGATTGCTCTAGTAGCGCTTAGTTGTCTTTAACGTCATTTGAAGCAGTTTTGTTAGATTGTATTGACAGCTGTCATATCAGCGTGCGTTTAAAAAAAACTTACCGAAATTGGTGAATTTTTGTGTAGCCATTTTAATATTGAAGATGGAAGAAAAAAAGCAACATTTTCAGCATATTATGGTTTATTATTTCAAGAAAGGTAAAAACACAACTGAAACGCAAAGAAAGATTTGTGCAGTGTATGGAGAAGGTGCTCTGACTGATTGAACATGTCAAAAGTGGTTTGCAAAGTTTTGTGCTGGAGATTTCTCGCTGGACGATGCTCCACGGTCGGGTAGACCAGTTGAAGTTGATAGTGATCAAATCAAGACATTAATTGAGGACAATTAACATTATACCACATGGGAGATAGCCAACATACTCAAAATATCCAAATCAAGTGTTGAAAATAATTTGCACCAGCTTGGTTATGTTACTCTCCTTGATGTTTGGGTTCCACATAAATTAAGTGAGAAAACCTTCTTGAATGTATTTCTGCATGCAATTCTCTTATTAAACATAATGAAAACGTTACATTTTTAGAACAAATTGTGATGGGCGATGAAAAGTGGATACTGTACAATAATGTGGAATGGAAGAGAATATGGGGCAAGCGAAATGAACCACCACCAACTACACCAAAGGCCGGTCTTCATCCAAAGAAGGTGATGTTGTGTATATGGTGGGATTGGAAGGGACTCCTCTGTTATGAGCTCCTTTCAGAAAACCAAGCGATTAATTCCAACAAGTACTGCTCCCAGTTAGACCAACTGAAAGCGGCACTCAACGAAAAGCATCCAGAATTAGTCAACAGAAAACACATAATCTTCCATCAGGATAACACAAGACCACCTGTTTTTTTGATGACCAGGCAAACACTGTTACGTCTTGGCTGGGAAGTTCTGATTCATCTGCCGTATTCACCAGACATTGCACCTTTGGATTTCCATTTATTTCGGTCTTTACAAAATTCTCTTAATGGAAAAAATTTCAATTCTCTGGAAGACTGTAAAAGGAACCTGGAACAGTTCTTCGCTCAAAAAGATAAAAAGTTTTGGGAGGATGGAATTATGAAATTGCCTGAAAAATGGCAGAAGGTAGTGGAACAAAAGGGTGACTACGTTGTTCAATAAAGTTCTTGGTGAAAATGAAAAATGTGTCTTTTATGTTTACTTAAAAACCGAAGGAACTTTTTGACCAACACAATATTTAGTTCTTTTATTTTGTTCATAAGAGTTTTATAGTTTTCCTCATATAGATTTTGTACATATTTTGTTAGATTTATATCTAAATATTTCATTTTGTTAGATTTATATCTAAATATTTCATAATACAAAGGTATTATGTTTCTAATTTCAAATTCCACATGTTCATTTCTGGTATATAGAGGAAAGAATTTTACTTTTGTATATTAATCTTGTATCCTGCAGTCTTGCTATAATCATTTATTAGTTTCAGGAATATTTTTGTTTATTCTTTTGGATTTTCTACATAGATGATTGTCATCTGCTAACAAAGACAGTTTTGTTTCTTCCTTCCCAATCTGTATATCTTTTATTTCCTTTTCTTGCCTTCTTGTGTCAGCAATGACTTCTAGCACAAGGTTGAAAAGGAGTGGTAACAGGGGATATTCTTTCCTTGTACCTGATCTTAGTGGGAAAGCTTCAAGTTACCATTAAGTATGATGTTAGCTGTAGGTGCTTTGTAGGTATTCTTTATGAAGTTGGGGAAAGTTCCGCTCTATTCCTAGTTTACTGAGCATTTTTATCATGAAAGGATGTTAGATTTTGTCAGATGTTTTTTCTGCATCTACCAGTATGATCATGGGATTTTTGTTTTTTAGTCTGTTGTTGTGATAGATTACATTGATTGTAGGTGATCTGAATGAGCCTATGTGTATTAAAGAAATTGAATCAGTAACTAGTAACTTTCTAAAACAGAAAGCAACAAGCCCAGATGGGTTCACTGGTGAATTCTACCAAACACTTAAGGGAGAAGTTATACCAGTTCTCTCCAATCTGTTTCAGAATATTAGCAGAGGGAATACTTCCCCGTTCATTCTTTGAGGCCAGCATTAACCTAATACCAAAACCAGACAAAGGCATTACAAAGAAAGGAAACTATAGACCAGTATCTATCATGAACACAGATAAAAATTCAGATATTAACAAGTTCAATCCAAAAAAGTATAAAAAGAATTATATACAAAGCCAAGTAGGATTTATTCCAAGTATGGAAGGCTGGTTCCTCATTGGGGTAGGATGGCTGGAGTGGGCTGACGTTGGGTATTTCCTTCCTCCAGTATCATGTCACATATTTATTATTTCTTTTTTGTGTTAAGAACAATTAAGATTTAGTCTCTTAGGAACTTTGAAGTTTTTAACACAGTATTGTTGACTGTAATCACTAAGTTGTACACTAGATCTCCAGAACTTATTAGTACAAACCTACTAATTATAGGTTTATACCCTTAAACAACTTCTCCCCCTACTCTCCCACTCCCACCCTTGGTAATCAACATTCTTCTCTCTGTTTTAAGTTCAGTTTTTCTTTCTTTTTTATTTTTTTTAGGTTCCACATATAAGTGATATAAAGTATTTGTCTTTCTCTGTCTGACTTATCTCAGCATAATGCCTTCAAGGTCCATCCATGTTGTTGCAAATGGCAGGATTTCATTCTTTCTCATGGCTGAATAATATTCCATTTTATATACTTACCACATCTTTTTTATCCATTAATCTGTTCACAGATACTTAGGTTGTTTCTATATCTTGGCTATTGTGAATAATGCTGCAATGAACATGGATGTGCAGATATCCCTTTGAGATACTGATTTCAGTTCATTTGGGTATATATCCAAGAGTGGGATGGCTGGATCATATAGTATTTCAATTTTTAATTTTTTGAGGAACTCCATACTGTTTTAAGTAATGGCTATACCAATTTACATTCCCACCAACAATGTATAAGGGTTCCCTTTTATCCACATCCTTGCCAGCATTTGTTATCTCTTGTCTGTTTGATAAAAGCCACCCCTGGACTTTTTTTTTTTTTTTTTGCGGTACGCGGGCCTCTCACTGTTGTGGCCTCTCCAGTTGTGGAGCACAGGCTCCGGACGCGCAGGCTCAGCGGCCATGGCTCACGGGCCCAGCCGCTCCGCGGCATGTGGGATCTTCCCGGACCGGGTCAAGAACCCATGTCCCCTGCAATCGGCAGGCGGACTCTCAACCACTGCGCCACCAGGGAAGCCCCACCCCTGGACTTTTTAACTCTCATATTTGTCCACTAAGCCTCCAGCAATTCCTCAATTTATAGTTCGGGTTTTCCTACCTTGGCACTGGTTACCATGGCAATTTCTGCTCCTGAATCTCTGCTCTGGTAAGCTGCAACTCCCTGTATTCTCCTGTCTCTCCAATGTTGGGGGCAGTGGTTTGCCCTGTGTCTTCCCGTCCCTTATGGATCTAAGCAGAGGTTTTTATTTTTCAGTTTGTTCAGCGTTTTTACTCGTTGTTAGGGCAAAGTGGTGACTTCCAGCCTCCTTACGTGTAGAACCAGAAACTGGACGTCTCCCTGGAATCATTTTAAGACTTTGTTATGGTAAAGTGCTTGAAATCCCCTGAAGCTAGATTATAAAAGCAAGGGCATTATTATTATTTACTTCCTGTACATTCTTATATATTTCCTGAAGTGGAAGTTTTAAGAGAAGCTAGTTTGGCCTTTTTATATTCTGTATAAATAATCCTGATTTTAGGACAGGGAAAACTTCCGTGAGAATATAACAAAGTGAAATAACCTTTTTTCTCTAGAATTGAAATATATGCATATAATTTATAAAAATATTAAAAATTAATGATATTTATAAATAAATATTATACTTTATTATACGTAATAATATATTATGATATATACTTTACAGTTAGAGATCTATAGTCTGCAACATTGGACTTCTCTAGGCATACCAGATAATTTAATATATTAGAAAATAAATGCAATATGTATTTAGATTTCTATTTGAACACATACCTCATTAAATTTATGAGATAGGCTATGAAGGAAAGAACATTAGACTAGGATAGGATTCAGAAGAACTGAGTTCTAATTTTAACTACAATAAGTATAGTTTAGTGATTAAATGGATAGGTTTTTGAGTCAGTCTGTTTTTTGAATCCTGCTTTTGCTACTTTTTCTGTGTGACCTTGGACAAGATTTTTAACCTTTTAAACCTTAGTTTCTTTAACTTAAAAAAAAAGATAATTATAATACTTACCTCTTAGAGTTGTTGTAAGGGCTAAATGAGAAAATACACACAAAATATTAAGCAGTTTATTAGTATCAGTACCACCACCACCACCACCACCATCATCATCACCACCAAAGCCACTAATTAGTAACCTTAGCCAAGTCATTTGATCTTGCTAGCTTCATTAGGTTCTCTCATTTATAAAATGAAAGGACTAAATTAGTTGATCTCCATGTCCCTATTATTATTATTAATGAGATAATATGTTTGAGAGTACCCTGTAAAAGCCTACATAATGTGAAGTATCATCATCTTAGGGTTTTTTGAGCTCTGAAATGTTATGAAAAAAACCAAAAATCTGTGAGATTAATCCTTAGCTCTTTTGTCTTCTTATCGCAAAGCTGTGACTAAAGCACAGAGCAGTTTGTGTGGCAAACTCCTCATCTTTGGTTTCTTCATCATTCTTCATATTTATCCATTTTGTATAGCAAATTGCAAAAAACAGGGTCCCTGCAGCCAAGACCAAAACAGGAAGAAGAGGAGGAAGTGACAATAATAGTGAATATTTATTCAGCCTTACTATATGCCAGGTACAGTGCTAAGAGCCTTATATGTATTGCTATTTAATAGGCACATGTACATTTAAAAAATATACCTTCCCCCATTGTACTTCTACCTAAATATTTCTGTTTGTCTCTGCATAACATTTACATCCTTAATCTCATTTCCAGTAATTCTCTTCTAAGAATTCTGCATTTTGGCAAACTCTTTGCTGGATGATGATTTTTAACCTTTTTTGAATATATCTTTTACTGTTCAAAAGTCATGTTCTTGTTCATAACCCCTCTTCTCCCCTCTTTCTGTTATCCCTACCCATCTTTCAAGGCTTACTGCAGATCTCTATCTTGAAGCTGTCTAATCATTGTAGCTAAAGTGGCTCCCCTTCCTTGATATAAACACTAGTATGGCAGAACATGTTTTTGCTCAATAAACCCAGTGCTACTTTTTTATTTGGGCACACTGTATGTAACATTCTGTTCTAGTAGCTGCTGAGTGTAAAGTTGTTCTTCAACAACTGAGAATGGAAAAAGTAAAAATGATGCATTTTATTTAAATCTAGAATAATTTGCATAGAACTTTTATATGGCTTGTAATAGTTTGATAGTATTTCCAGAATAATTAGGATGATTAGGTAGCCATTGAGGATGGCTTTAGTCATTTTTAAATGAAAACCTGCAACAGTGCTCAAGTTTATTAGTTCTCATATCTCCTTTTTTGTGCCCTCTCATCCACTTTCAAAATTCATGTAGTCCTCTTGTATATTTAAAAAGAGAAGTAAACAATATTTACCAGAGTGGTAAGTGACCAACTGAGCGATTTCAAGCATCTCTGGGAGATAGATTTTGTGCAAGACAACTGCTATAAATACTGAAGAATGATTAGTAAATATATGAACTATTTCCTGAAACTTCAGGCAATTGTTAGGTTACAGACTGGTTTGTGTTAATTACCAGCATCTTAGAGACCATTAAAAAATGAAGTTGCTTCTATTCCAAAGGCACAGAGAGCTCCTATTTATGAAGAGAGTATATTCCAAAAGTTTGCTTAAAAATATCTTGCTTGGATCTTAAGGCATATTTCCCTTGAATTTCAGGCTAGATCACAAAAGCCTGAAATATAATACTGTATAATGTTCCGGATGTCATTGTTGGGAGCTGGGGAAAGGATAAGGCATGAGCCACCAGGAGTAGTCATGGGCAACTCATTGTGCATGTGTGTGTGTGTGTGTGTGTGTGTGTATGCGTGTGCTGTATGTATGTATGTGTGTATGTCTCCTGTTTTCTTTCTTGTTGGTTATACTTTAAATGTTCCTTTATGGTCACTTTAATAGATTTTAAGAGCACTTATAAGTTAATACATGCATTCAATGTGTCACCTTTTTGTTTTTTAAAACTTATTATGGAAATTTTTAAACATATTCAGAAGTCGAGAAAATAGTATTATGAGTCCCCATGAAATCTTTTTCTCAAGCTTCAAGAGTGATCAGTTGTCAACATATGGCCAATCTTTTATTTATATTCATTCATCACTTCTGGACTATTTTATAGCAAATCACAGACCTCACATCATTGCATCTATAAATTATTTAGTGTATCACTGTAAAAGATAAAGATTATTTCTTCAAAAAGCAAAACTATTATCAAATCTCAAATAAACTGAGTAATTCCTTAATATCAAATATCAACTGAATGTTCAACTTTCTACCAATTTTATCATTAAAATTTTTTACAGTTGGTTTATTCAAATCTTTATCAAAATAATGTCCAGTCTTTTTAAAGAAGAGGTGAAGATTTTGATAATTTCACCAGAGAAGATCTAAAGATGGCTAATAAGCTCATGAAAAGACGCTCAACGTGTAGTCATTAGAGAAATGCAAATTAAAACCACAAAGAGATACAACCACACATTTACTATAAAACACACACTGTGTTGTTGTATACACACATATTCAATTGAATGGCTATAATTTAAAAGACAGATAATAACAAATGTTGGCTAAGATATGAGAACACCTGGTACCTTTATTGTTAGTAAAAGTATAAAATGATACAACCACTTTGGAAAATAGCTTTCACAGTTTCTTAAAATGTTAGACATAAATTTACCAATACTAGGTATCTACCCAAGTGAAAGAAAACAAATATTCATGAATGTTCATATTAGCATTATTCATAGTAGCTCAGCCCTGGAAACAATACAGATATCTGTCATATGGTGAATGGACAAACAAAATGAAGTATATCTCTACATTGGAATTTTATTAAGCAATAAAAAGGAAGGAACTACTGATACATGCTACAACATGAATAAACTTCAAAAACGTTATGTTCATTGAAAGGAGCCAGATGCAAAAGACTACATGTTCTTTTTAAATGTAATTGTTCGTAAAAGGCAAGTCTGTAGATGCAGAAAACAGATGAATGATTTCTTGTTGTGGGCACAGTCATTTTTAATCTATAGGTTTCCTCCTTTTCCTTTTGCCTTTTATTTTTCAGTGAACACTTACCTTTTTATCCTTGGCTTTTTTTTTTTTTTTTTGACTCACCTAATGCTAATATCACCTATACTGCTTCCTCTCCGAAGTCACTAAATGAAGCTTCTCTATCTCTGGTCACAATGTTGTCTCCTTATGGCTTGCTAACTCAACTATTTAATATGGTTGTTGTAAGGGTTAAATCAGAAAATGTATGTGAATAATTCAGCTTGATCTCTAGCACATAGTCTGCATTTAAATAAATGGTATCTGTGTTGAGTATCAGAATCAATAGGATATATACACACAGAGGGAGAGAGGGAGAGAGATTGGGATTTTACGGAATTGGTTCATGTAATTGTGGGGGCCTTCAAGTGTGAAATCTGTAGGACAGGCAGGATGAAAATTTAGGCAGAGTTTCTGTGTTATAGTCTAGGGGCTGTATTCCTTCTTCTCCTGGAAATGTCAATTTTTTTCTCTTAAGGTCTTCAACTGATTGAATGAGGCCCACCCAGATTATGGAGGGTGAGCTGCTTTACTAAAAGTCTCCCATGTTAGTTAAATTTACTAACATTTAAATTTAAATGTTAAGCAAGAAGGAAGAGATACGGGGACATATGTATATGTATAACTGATTCACCTTGTTATAAAGCAGAAACTGACACACCATTGTAAAGCAATTATACTCTAATAAAGATGTTTAAAAAATGTTAATAACATTTAAAAATACCTTCCCAGCAACATAGACTAGTGTTTGACCAAATAACTGGGTACCGTAGCCTAGCCAGGTTGACATATAAAATTAACTAAAATTAACTATCACAGTGTCTATTATTATTCTCTCTCCAAGTTTAATTTTCTTTACTCAACTCTGAGTTAATCAGGACCAGGCTTTTGATAGCACTTGAGGAGAAGAGCTCAAAGGGAGGACATTCAGCAGAAATAAAGCTCTGATTGAGCTAGGCTAGTGGTTCTCAAGCATGGCAGTTCTTAGCCCAGAGTGGACACTGGAATCATGTGGGGAGGTTTTAAAATGATAGGAGAGTGGGCTGTATCATATGCCTGTTGAGACCTAGGTGATTCTAATTGGATTAGGCTGTGAACAGGATTGGATTAAGCTTAGAAACAGCCTAGTCCTGTTGCTACTCAAGCATCACCTGGAAGCTTGTTAAAAACGCAGTCTCAGCCCCACCCAGAGTAAGATTCTGGAAGAGTTAAAGACATGCCACAATTCCGTTCTGATATTTGGGTTCTAGTTTTAATATGTTTGGCAAGCTACTAAAATACTGTAAAAAGACTGACCTTTGGTTTGTTGTAGATTCTATTAGTAATTGATTTTATCAGTGGAGTTTCCTCTTTTAATATATCATGACAGTATGAAAAAGTGAACACAATCTTATATTGTCTTGGATTATTTCTGAAAGGAAATATTGTTAGTATTTTGGTAAGTCCTCTGCCTTTAGTGCAGACTTTCTCAGCAACCAGAGTCATCACATGGATTTGGGGGAAATGACTGTTTAAAATGTTCTTAGGTCTTCCTTAGTTGGCAGACAATTGCATTTAGAATTTATAGTGTTAGAAAAATGACTGTCAGTTGATTTGGGATCTTTAAGCAAAAAGGTCTTTCTTTCATTTTTTAAACATTTTTTTGACGTGGACCATTTTTAAAGTCTTTATTGAATTTGTTACAATATTGCTTTTTTTTTTTTTATGTTTTGGTTTTTTGGCCGCGAGGCATGTGGGATCTTAGCTCCCTGACCAGGGATCGAACCTGCAGCCCCCACATTGGCAGGCAAAGTCTTAATCAGTGGACCGCCAAGGAATTCCCAAAAAGGTCTTTCTTGAAATAAGAAATACCCAAAGTCAGTGAGACATGTACAGGAAAGACACATTTTTCTAAACCTTACTTCTTAAAGACATTAGTGGTCCTGGAAAGGTAGTGCTCTGGGCCAACATGGACAAGAGCAAGGCTGCCCTAGGTCAAATTTCATACTTTGACATTTACATTCTTGGGGATCTTAGACAAATTATTTACCTTTCCAATGGTCAGTTTACTTATTTTAAAGTAGGGTTATACAACCTGCCTTATATGCTTTCTCATAAGAATGAAGATAATAACCTATATAAAAATGCTTGATACAGAGTAAGTGCTTAGTAATGCTTTTGTAAGCAAGAAGATATGGCCAATGGGAATGTCCACTTGCAGTGATTAAAACCAGCATTGAGTTCTTCTTAGCATGGTGATTCTTGCACATAATTGTAACGCAAATTACTTTTTAATAAGTAAATAAATTTTGCTTTACAAATCAGTCTCTAGTGTTTTTTGCCAAGGGGAACCATTTCTCAAGGGCTGGAACTTTAGAACTAAGAGACCAGATCTTGTACTCCTGCTGAAATCACTGAGCTATTTTATCAAACTTTATCAAATTAAGTGCAATCTAAAACAACTAGTTGTTTTGTCCATTACATAATACACTTCTGGCCTGGACTTCAAGCCTGTCTAATAATGCATTAGAGTGAGGAAATGCCTACCTCCTTTGCTTCGAATCCCAAATAATTTTAGTGAGGCCCATAGACTCCCCTGTACAAAATGGTCAGGAGACTCTGATACAGTGAATTGCATTTGTGTTAGTGAAGAAGTCTTTCATAAGTACTTATAGTCTGTAGTTGTAGTTGGCAGACCTTTTTTCCTTTTGCTTACATATTTCTATGCAATGGAGGTAAGACACTTAAAAGCATATTTCTGGTGGTAGTGGTTTTATAAAGGAAAATTTAGGGTCAGTCCCTCTTCCTATTCCCACCTGTCATATTTTGTTCTGTCTGTTAACCAGTTTTAGGAAAGGTGCTATATACTTTGAGGAGAAACCTTTTTTCACCTGAGTTATTACCTAGGGCAAGACATTTTGTCTTTTTTAAAATACCTAACAGAAAGGCACCTTTCTGTGCCTTCCCTTGTGAAACTGTGTTAGATCATTTTGGTTTCAAAGAACAGAGCCTTCACCCATCCATCTAAAGAGGAAAAAGAAAGGGATTTATTGTAGAGACATGTGGACTGGAACTGGAAGGTGTCTGGATCTCTTAAAGCTCTGAGAATTCATTTCCCTCTTAATACCTGTCTCTTGGATCATATAGCACATAATAGATGATCATTCATATTTGTGGAATGAATGAATGGTTTTTCTCTTGTTACCTCTGTTTCTCTCTGTCTGCTTCATTATCCTTTTGTTAATAACTGGTCTGTGTCTATTTCTAGGATGAATTCCACAGGGAGGAAATATGACTGATTTAATAAATTATCATTGATCTACTATTTGGGCCTATTGTATAACACTACGCATTGGCCAGACCATAGAGGGGTCTTACTTGAATCAAGTGTCCACCTTGGGCTGTTCACTGACCCTCTGCCTATATCTGCTTTTCTGGTCTCGAGGTTTATATTAACACAGACCAAGACATTGGGGATGGTAGGCACTGGTACTAAATATGTCCACTACAGAAGTTTAACTCCAGCTTAACTTAATAAGGAAATGGGCTGGAAAAGAGGAAAAGAAAAGGAAATGAGAAATAACATTGGGTGGCTATTAATTATAGGACACATTGTTAGATCTTTTATGTATCATTTAACTTCTTAATAGTACTATATCATAGGTTTAATATTCTAATTTTAAATGTGAGAAAAGTTCATCTTGGTGATGTTAAATAGTCTTCTGCAAAGTCAGTCTGTAAGTACAGGTGGATTCTGGGATGTAAACCCAATTCTCTTCGCCACCAAGTATCTCATATTGTTAAACTGTATTGCTCCAGGAGTGCTTTATTGATGCCAGTAGAAATAAAATGCAATCCACACATGTAATTTAAAAATTTCAAGTAACCACATTAAAGAAATAAAGAGAAACAAATAAAATTAATTTTTATTTTATTTACTCTATCTAAAACATCATTTCAACGTGTAATCAGTATAAGCAATTACTAATGAGGTATTATACATTCTTCATCTTGTACCAAGCATTGCATATCAGTGTGTATGTTATACCTACAGCACCTTTTGATTTGGATTAGCCACATTTTAAGTGCTCAATGGCCACATGTGGCTAGTGGCTACCATACTGGACAGAATAGCAGTAGAGTATGAATGCCCATCTAACCATTTATTAGTGTTGTAGTCTGCATTGAGCTTTTCAGAGTATCAGTTACTGATCCATTAAGTGGGGGATATTAATATCGTATATACCTGGACTGTAGGGTGGTGCATTAGATAATTTATACAGGGCCAGGTTCAAAGATCCAACATGGCTCTCTGGAGATTTACTCTGAGGAGCACCCATAATTAAGTTCCAGCTAACTATTAATGCAGCTAGCTGCTCTAGAGTGATTTTGTCACTACATGTAAGGTAATCTGTAAATCATACTTTGAGTTTCTTGGAAGTCACATCTTTAACATTTTTTGACAGCTTTTATAAGAAAGAAAAAGATTTGGTGCCTGAGTGCTTTTCTGTGTGTATGTTTGGATTTGTGCTCGACAATGATCTGTAAATTAGTGTGTGTGCCCAATAATTTTATATATATATATATATATATATATATATATATGTTTCTCTTTAAATTTAAATTTATTTTTTGGTTATGGTTATAAATAGGTCTATCACTGTTATTTTTGTCAGTTTCCATTAATGCTGATGCTTGCAAATGAGGAAAAGTTATTAAACAGAAATGTCAACCTAGGCATAATCTAATATTTGCTATCTTTTGATTTACCAAGGAACTTTGTTGCTGGCACGTATATTATATATCATTGTATTATTGTGCACATATAAATATATATATATATATACAGGTACATACATGTAGACACACATGTATGTATCCACAGAGAGTGAGAAAGATAAAAACTAGATATGTATGTGTCTGTATATATATAATGAGAAAGATAAAAATATTAAGAGAGAATTAATAACACAATAGGAAATGCTATTTGTATTGGTCTTTGAACATTTGTTTAAAAGTATTTATGGAGCTCACACCAGTGTTGTAGGTACTCTGATTGCTTGAATTCTGATAAAACAGTTCAAACAGTTCTTTTCCTCATGAAGCTTACCATTTTATGAAAGAGATAGACATTAAATATAATTATTTAAATACAGATGTGAGAAGTGTTATGAAATAAAAGCAGTGAAGGCTTTTATGAGGAAACAGTATTTAAGGTGACACCTATAGGATAAATGGGAATTAGCCAAGCCAAGTAGTGAAGAGATGAATATGATGAAGAGAAGAGTATGAAAATGCAGGAGCTCAGAACCTTTAAAGAACTAACAAAACAAAACAAAACACCAGTGAGATATAAGTAATATATTTTTCATTTTAAAAGTTGGAGAACTGAAGCTCTGTAATATTAAGTCATTTGCCTAAGATCACAAATTAAGTGGTGGAGATGATATAGGATCCTAAGTTGTCTTTGTTTTTTTCAAGAGATACATTTGCTTTAAATTAAAAAAAAATTAACGTAGAAAAAAATTTACTGTTTTTGGTGTACAGCTTTATGAGTTTAGACAAATGCATAATCATGTAACTACCACCACAGTCAAAATACAGAAGAGTTCCATCGCCCTCCAAAATACCCTCATTCTGCTCTTTTGTAGACAACTCCTCTCCCCAACCCTAACCTCTTGTAACCATTGATCTTTTTCTCTGTCCCTGTAGTTTTGCTTTTTCCAGAATATCATATAAATGGAACTGTACAGTATGTAGTGTTTTGAGTCTGGCATCTTTGACTTCACATAAGGCATTTGTGATTCATCCATCCTCTTGTGTGTATCAATAGTTCATTCATTTTTATTGGTAAATAAAATTCTTTTGTATGAATACCACAATTTTTTAATCCATTTACGAGTTTAAGGACATTGTTTTCTTTCTTCTGTTTTTGGTATTTATGAATAAAGCTACTATATATTTATCATATAGAAACTTGTGTCAAAATAAATATTTATTTCTCGGGTAAATACCTGAGAGTGGAATTGCTGGATCATATGATAAGTGTAACTTTATAGTATGTTTAACTTTATTAGATACTTCCAAACTTTTTCAAAGTGGCTGTACCAGTTTGCATTCCCACCAGCAATGTTTGAGAGTTTCAGTTTCTCTGCATCATTCTAGTACTTGGAACTGTCAATTTTTTTCTCATTCTAATAGGTGTGTAATGGCAACTCATCATGGATTCATTTGCATTTGCATTTATCTAATGACTACCAATGTTGAGCATCTTTTCATGTGCTCAGTTACCATATGTGTATCTTCTTTGGTGAAATTGTCTCTTCAAATCTTTTGTTCATTTTTTAAAAATGAGTTTTTTGATTTCAAGTTTGAGAGTTCTTTATATATTCTGGATACAAGCGCTTTGTCTAATATGTAATTTGCAGATCATTTTTTCCCAGTCTGTGGATTATCTTTTTATTGTTTTAATAGTGTCTTGGCAGATCAAAATTTTTTCATTTTGAAGAAGTCCAATTTATAAAAAAAAAGTTTATGGATCACGCTTTTGGTATTGTATTTTTGCTTAAATCAGTGTTACAAAGATTTTTTCCAGTGTTTTTCTAAAAACTATATTTAATAGTTTAATGTTTTGTGTTCAGGTCTATGATACATTTTGAATTGTATTTTGTATAAAGTATGAAGCATGGTTTGAGGTTTTTTTTCTGCTTAAAAATGTCCATTTGTTTCAGCATCTTTTATGGAAAAGACTGTCATTTCTCTGCTGAATTGCCTTTGCACCTTTGTCAAAAATCAATTGATCATACTTATGTGGGTGTATTTTTGGACTCTATTTGTACATTGAAAACTCCATCAGACAATACTATACCCTTTGCTTTTAACTGTCAAGTGTATTTTAAAGAACTCAAGATAGAAGAATAATCTATTATATTTTTGTTGTTCTTCCTTTATTTCTCATGTTTCAAGTTTTCTTCTGGTATCATCTTCTCTGTATGAAGAACTTCCTTTTAGCAGTTCTTTTAGAGAAATCAGTTGTTAATGGATTCTCTTAGTTATTCTTCATCTAAGAATGTCTGTTTCATCTTCATTCCTCAAGGATACCTTCGCTGAATTTATAATTCTGGTTTGAACATTCTTTTCTTTCAGTGCTTTAAAAATGTGTGCCATTTCCATCTGGCCTCCATGATTTCTTATGAAAGAGCCTCAGTCTTTGAAATCATTGATTACCTATAAGTAATGTATCATTTTTCTTTGGCTCTTTACAATATTTTTTCTCTGTGGTTTTCAGAAGTTTGATTATCTTATGTTTAGGCATGGGTATTTTGGATTTAGTCTGTTTTGGGTTCACTGAGCTTTTTGAATCTCTCGGTTTATGTCTTTTTCCAAATTTGGAAAATTTTTAGCCATTATTTTTTCAAATATTTTTTTCTGCACTACGCTCTTTCTTTTCTCCTTCTGGAACTGGAATGATGTGAATACTAGATATTTTGGTTTATTTATTTATTTATTTTTGCGGAACGCGGGCCTCCCACTGTTGTGGCCTCTCCCGTTGCGGAGCACAGGCTCCAGACGCGCAGGCTCAGCGGCCATAGCTCATGGGCCCAGCCGCTCTGCTGCATGTGGGATCTTCCCGGACCGGGGCACGAACCCATGTCCCCTGCATCGGCAGGTGGACTCTCAACCACTGCGCCACCAGGGAAGCCCTTGGTTTATTTTTAAAATATTTTTTTCTGTAGTTTAAATTGAATAATTTGTATTGATGTATCTTCAAGTTTATTGACACTTTATCATCTTTATTATTCAATAGAGCCCATTCAGTGAATTTTAAAATTTTGGTTATTGTATTTCTTCAGTTCTAAATTTTACATTTGTTTCTTTTTATATCTTCTCTTTCCTTGCCGAAACTTCTATCTGTCCATTCATTTCAAGAGTGTTTTTAATACCTACTTTAACATCTTTGTGGGGTAATTCTAACATGTGTCATCTTGGCATTGATGTCTGTGAATTTTCTTCTCCCATGTAAGTTGGGATTCGAGTGGTTCTTTGTAATGCTGAGTACTTTGTATTGTATTCTAGACAGTTTGAATATCGTATTATAAGACTCTGGGTCTTATTTACATTATATGTAAAATGTTGATATTTTTATTTTAGCAGGTAATCAATGTAGAGAGTTCAGGTTGCAAGTTCTGACCAGCCCTTCTGGTGGTTTGTGGTTTCAGTGTCAATTCCATTTTCAAAGCCTTTGCGTTGCTACTTTGATCTGTTCCATGTGTTTGCAACGAAGTGGCCAGTCCGAGATGTAGTTGGCGGTCTGTAATTTAGCTTAGTTCTCAAATCTTTGTTGTTGTGTTTAGGATCATATGCATGCATGTGCAGCTCAGAGGGAGCTCTTATCCCAAGCCTCCCCCTGTCTAAAATATCCCCAATACTTTTAGTCCCTTGGCCAGAAAACTGGGGCTTTAGTTATCCTGTTGTGCCATACATGTCCCAGGGCTGCATCTAGGTTCAGAGCCAGGAGGTAGGCAGACAGAGAGAAAAAGCACAGGGGTTTACCTTTCCCTTTTGGACCACAGCTCCTCCAACAGGAAAGGAATTTTCTCCTTCCTCCAAGTTTCAGGCACCTCTAGGTTCCTCCCTGCTATCACTGTTGCTGCTGCCACTGCCACAGGATTGCCTGGGGACTGAGGCTTGAGAGAAGAGAAAATAAAAAATAATAATAAAGAAAAATTGAGATTTCTCCCACTCCCTCTGAGTGTTAGGAATCCCCTTTCCTACTTGTTGAGCCAGAATTAGTGGGCTTCTCTCCATGGAACTCTCGCTGTTCACGTCTTAGTGTCTACTCTGGGTTTTGGTATGCTTTGAGTCCAGGCTGGGGATACTGAAGGAAAAACAAGAAACTCACTGTTGGTAATTTGAATTCTGGTCTTCTCCAATCCACCTGCTATTATTTACTCCTTGGAGGTCTCAAATATTTGCTGTGTGCAGTATGTCCAGGTTTTATAGCTGCATTCAGTGGGAGAGACAGAATGGAATATGATTGTTCCATCTTACCCAGAACCAGAACTCAAAGGACACATATTGTTAAATTCTGGCTAATGGTTTTAGTGAAGGAAGAACAATTACAAAATTATGTATGTGTGCTTCACTTGTCATGACTAATTGCTTAGTTAATTAAGAACTTCTGTCTTGATGGGGCTCTTGGCAGAGGAAGGTGAGTTTTCACTTTTACATATCTTTCAATTTGCACAAAGAAGATAGACTTAGAAAGCACATTTCCATGTGATAAAGGAATGATCTGGGAGCAGTAGGCTTAAAAACTTTATGATATTTTTATGTTTTGTGTTCTTTACTCATTATGGAAATGAGTATCACATGTACACAACCATTTTGTACCACTGCCTTTGCATAGAAGGCTGTTAAAAGAGAAATCATTTGGTTCAGATTTCAGAGTATCATTTTGGAATGTTTCTATAAGTTTGTCTGTTGATGGAACCACATATAACTTAATTGCATTCCACAAGAGAACTGAAGAGAACGTGGAGACTCAAATTTGAATGAGGCTGTCCATGGGCTGCATGCCTATATAGGATGTTAAAATCAGAGACTCTAGAACCCAATTACTTAGAATTGAGTCCTACTTATCTATCTACCTTTGGCTGTGACCTTGGGCAAGTTATTTAACCTATTTGTACATCAATTTCATCTTCTGTAAAATTGGTCTGGTAATAGTACCTACCTTATAGTGTTGTTTTCAAGATTCAATAAGTTAACACCTGTAAAGTACTTAGAACAGTGCTTGACACTTTCACTACTTTGCAAAATCAGATGTGTTGGAGTTAATCATAGTAACTGGTATTTATTTATTATTTATGTGCCAGGTACTTTTAAAATTCTCACTACCACTCTACATTTTTCAATTTAAGATATTGATGTTATGTCAACAGAATTTGTTCAAGGCCATATGTCTAGGAAAGTGCTAGAAACAGAATTCCAAGCTGGGCAGTGTGACCTCAGAATTTATGCTTTTAATTACCACATCATATTACTAGAAATGGATAATCAACAATATAATAGCCGTTCTAAACTGATGGTGTATGATCACCAATAGTAACTGATATTAGTGGGTAGAGTTGTTCTGTGGAGCATATTTTGTTCATATCTACTGATGTTTTTAAGTTTTAAATTCATAATTAGAGACTTACCTGTTTCAAAATGGCAGAAAAATACTTCTGTCTCTTACAAGAAATCACTTAAAACAACAAAGAAACAAAAAACAATAGATATACACATTCCCTTTTAAGGAATACTAGGAGGTGTCTCTAACTATCATCTACAGGATAGGAGGATGGAAAACAGATGGAAGAATTAATTGTCTTAGCAGTGTGAATGTCAAATTTAACCATCTGTAGAAGGACATACCAGTGATAAGCCAACTGATTCATCCAGCAGAATCTGAGAAAACCTCAAGAATCAGAGGCACTATGCATTATAGAAGGTGGGGTGAGATTGTGGGGGAGGGTTGAGGTGGGATGCGAAAGGAGGATTGTTTGAAATTAACTATATTTGGATACTAACAACTACCAGTTCCCCAACTCTGAAACATATGGAAGGTATAATCTATGAGAAGTAAACCTGAGAGACTGCAAGGAGGAGGGTAGGTGTGAAGAGAACTAAGTGGAAGTCTGCATATTAGTGATACTTCTAGCTCCCTTCCTATGCTTAGCTCTACAATATTAGCAACAAGGCTTACAACCACCTTTCTATACTCACATCTCCTCAGTCAGGAGATTGGAAGATCCTTGTCTGAAGAAATTACACACTCCAGAGAAAATCTCTGTAGGTAACTGACTTGTGGGCTTTCCTGATGAAAAGAAAAAAACAATTGGCCTCCTGATTGTCTAGTTTACTGCACGCACACAGCTTCCAATCCCTTCTTTTTAGTATCTCATTCTTAGATATGAACATAGAACCAGTTACAAACAGCCAATTGAGGACAGCGTCCAGCAGGAAGAGAGACCAAAACAAAGAAATAAACAGAAAAAGTGAATAAGAAAGAGAGACTGTCAGGAAAAAGAAGAAACCTTTCAGAAAATATAATCAATATCCTCAGAGAGAGGAGTTGATTTTGCATCCATAAAATAATGTAATGGTATGAATAAGGAAGAATAAGAGAATAACACACTAAGAAATAAAATATTCAATAGAAGTGTTAACTGTAGATGAGGAAATCTCCCAGAAAATAGAATTAAAAGATAATGAGATGGAAAATAGCAGAAAAAGATAATCAGTAGCAGAGGTCCAACATCTGACTTTTAGGAAGTAAAAGAGAAAACCAAAGGGAGGAAATTATCAAATAAAAGGAAAATTGCCAGGACTGAAAACATGTGTTTCAAATTTGAAAGGACTCACAGAGTGCCCAGCATGAGGGATTAAAAGAAAGACCCACAGCAAGACACATCTTAATGTAATTTCATACTCTAGTTTGACTCCCCCAGCTCACTGTAATCTCTTTTTACCCTTGCTTTTCTTTATTTAAGAGACTGGAAAGATTAAAAACTTGCTTTTCTAAGCTCCTTTGTAGCTAGGTATGGCCAAGTGTGATAAAGTGCTAGTCTTTAAATTGTAAGTAGAAGTCTGCTGAAGAATTTCTTAGAAAACTTTTGTTTTCTGATATAGGCTATACTTCTTTCTCCTATTTCCCCTTCTACCGTTCCCTGTGTGGAATGTGAGCAAGATGGCTGAAGCTACGGTAGTCATTTTTTGCCCATGATGTCTCAGCTCTGATATGCTTGAACTGCTGATTCGATGGTGTCAGCAACTACCCATCTCTGGATTCCTTGTGACATTGGGGGATGGGGAAATTCCCTATTTGGTTACGCTATCTATATGTTGGATTTTCTTTTACCTGCAACTAAACACAGTCCTAACTCATATACTTCCAGGGGGCCAAAAAAATCACATATGAAGGTCAGATTTATATGGTCACATATAATAGCATCAGATTTCTCAATAGCAACATTAGAAGCTAGAAGATTATAGAGCAATGACTGAATAATTCTGAAAGAAATTAATTTTCAATCTTGAATTTTATAGTTGGCCAAAATATTAGTCAGATGTGACTGACAGAGATAATTGTTTTTATTTTTAAAATTTTTAAATTTTTATTTTTTTTTTACATCTTTATTGCAGTATAATTGCTTTACAATAGTGTGTTGGTTTCTGCTTTATAACAAAGTGAATCAGCTGTACATATACATATATCCCCATATCTCCTCCCTCTTGCATCTCCCTCCCTCCCACCCTCCCTATCCCACCCCTCTAGGTGGTCTGGTAGCATGTGCTATGTGGCTGCTTCCCACTAGCTATCTATTTTACGTTTGGTAGTATTTATAAGTCCATGCCACTCTCTTACTTCGTCCCAGCTTACCCTTCCCCCTCCCCATGTCCTCAAGTCCATTCTCTATGTTTGCTTTTTTTTTTCCTGTCCTGCCTCTAGGTTCTTCAGAACCATTTTTATTTTTTTTGATTCCATATATATGTGTCAGCATATGGTTTTTGTTTTTCTTTTTCTGACTTCACTCTGTATGACAGACTCTAGGTCCATCCACCTCACTACAAATAATTCAATTTTGTTTCTTTTTATGGCTGAGTAATGTTCCATTGTATATATGTGCCACATCTTCTTTATCCATTCATCTGTCGATGGACACTTAGGTTGCTTCCATGTCCTGACTATTGTAAATAGAGCTGCAATGAACATTGTGGTACATGACCCTTTTTGAATTATGGTTTTCTCAGGGTATATGCCCAGTAGTGGGATTGCCAGATGGTACGGTAGTTCTATTTTTAGTTTTCTAAGGAACCTCCTTACTGTTCTCCATAGTGGCTGTATCAGTTTACATTCCCACCAACAGTGCAAGAGGGTTCCCGTTTCTCCACACCCTCTCCAGCATTTATTCTTTGTAGCTTTTTGATGATGGCCATTCTGACTGGTGTGAGGTGAACCTCATTGTAGCTTTGATTTGCATTTCTCTAATGATTAGTGATGTTGAGCATTCTTTCATGTGTTTGTTGGCAATCTGTATATCTTCTTTGGAGAAATGTCTATTTAGGTCTTCTGCCCATTTTTGGATTGGGTTGTTTGTTTTTTGATATTGAGTTGCATGAGCTGCTTGTATATTTTGGAGGTTAATACTTTGTCAGTTGCTTCATTTGCAAATATTTTCTCCCATTCTGAGGGTAGTCTTTTCGTCTTGTTTATGCTTTCCTTTGCTGTGCAAAAGCTTTTAAGTTTCGTTAGGTCCCATTTGTTTATGTTTGTTTCCATTTCTCTAGGAGGTGGGTCAAAAAGGATCTTGCTGTGATTTATGTCACAGAGTGTTCCTCCTATGTTTTACTCTAAGAGTTTTATAGTGTCTGGCCTTACATTTAGGTCTTAATCCATTTTGAGTTTATTTTTGTTAATGGTGTTAGGGAATGTTCTAATTTCATTCTTTTACATGTAGCTTTCCAGTTTTCCCCGCACCACTTATTGAAGAGGCTATCTTTTCTCCATTATATATTCTTGCCACCTTTATCAAAAATAAGGTGACCACAGGTGTGTGGGTTTATCTCTGGGCTTTCTATTCTGTTCCATTTATCTATATTTCTGATTTTGTGCCAGTACCATACTGTCTTTTTTTATTTTGCGGTACATGGGCCTTTCACTGTTGTGGCCTCTCCCATTGCGGAGCACAGGCTACGGATGCACAGGCTTAGTGGCCATGGCTCGTGGGCCCAGCCGCTCCACGGCATGTGGGATACTCCCGAACCAGGGCACGAACCTGTGTCCCCTGCATCGGCAGGCGGACTCTCAACCACTGCGCCAGCAGGGAAGCCCCATACTGCCTTGATTACTGTAGCTTTGTAGTATAGTTGGTAGTCCGGGAGCCTGATTCTTCCAGCTCCGTTTTGCTTTCTCATGGTTGCTTTGGCTATTCGGGGTCTTTTGTGTTTCCATACAGATTGTGAAATTTTATGTTCTAGTTCTGTGAAAAATGCCATTGATAGTTTGATAGGGATTGCATTGAATCTGTAGATTGCTTTGGGTAATATAGTCATTTTCACAGTGTTGATTCTTCCAATCCAAGAACCTGGTATATCTCTCCATCTGTTTGTATCATCTTTAATTTCTTTCATCAGTGTCTTATAGTTTTCTGCATACAGGTCTTTTGTCTCCTTAGGTAGGTTTATTCCTAGTTATTTTATTCTTTCTGTTGCAGTGGTAAATGAGAGTGTTTCCTTAATTTCTTTTTCAGATTTTTCATCATTAGTGTATAGGAATGCCAGAGATTTCTGTGCATTAATTTTGTATCCTGCTACTTTACCAAATTCATTGATTAGCTCTAGTAGTTTTCTGGTAGCCTCTTTAGGATTCTCTATAGTATCATGTCATCTGCAAACAGTGACAGCTTTAGTTCTTCTTTTCTGATAGAGATTCCTTTTATTTCTTTTTCTTCTCTGATTGCTGTTGCTAAATCTTCCAAAACTATGTTGAATAATAGTAGTGAGAGTGGACAGTGGACAGCCTTGTCTTTTTCCTGATATTAGTGGAAATGGTTTCCATTGAGAATGATGCTGGCTCTGGTTTTGTCAGATATGGCCTTTATTATGTTCAGGTAAGTTTCCTCTATGCCTACTTTCTGCAGGGTTTTTATCATAAATGGGTGTTGAATTTTGTCGAAAGCTTTTCTCCATCTATTGAGATGATCATATGGTTTATCTCCTACAGTTGGTTAATATGGTTTATCACATGGATTGATGTGTGTATACTGAAGAATCCTTGCATTCCTGGGCTAAACCCCACTTGATCATGGTGTATGATCTTTTTAATGTGTTGTTGGATTCTGTTTGCTAGTATTTTGTTGAGGTTTTTTGCATCTATGTTCATCAGTGATATTCGCCTGTAGTTTTCTTTCTTTGTGACATCTTTGTCTGGTTTTGGTATCAGAGTGATGGTGGCCTTGTAGAATGAGTTTGTGAGTGTTCCTCCCTCTGCTATATTTTGGAAGAATTTGAGAAGGATAGGTGTTAGGTCTTCTCTAAATGTTTGATAGAATTCGCCTGTGAAGCCATCTGGTCCTGGACTTTAGTTTGTTGGAAGATTTTTTTTTTTCTTTTTTGTAGTACGCGGGCCTCTCACTGTTGTGGCCTCTCCCGTTGCGGAGCACAGGCTTCAGACATGCAGGCTCAGCGACCATGACTCCCGGGCCCAGCTGCTCCGCAGCATGTGGGATCTTCCCAGACTGGGGAAGGAACCCATGTCCCCTGCATCGGCAGGCGGACCCTCAACCACTGCACCACCAGGGAAGCCCTGTTGGAAGATTTTTAATAACAGTCTCAATTTCTATGCTTGTGATTGGTCTGTTTATATTTGTATATTTCTTCCCAGTTGAGTCTGGGAAGGTTGAGCTTTTCTTAGAATTTGTCCATTTCTTCCAGGTTGTCCATTTTATTGGCATAGAGTTGCTTTTAGTAATCTCTCATGATCCTTTGTATTTCTGCAGTGTCAGTTGTTACTTCTCCCTTTTCAATTTCTAATTGTACTGATTTGAGTCTTCTCCCTTTTCTTCTTTATGAGTCTGGCTAATGGTTTATCCATTTTGTTTATCTTCTCAAAGAACTAGCTTTTAGTTTTGTTGATGTTTGCTATTGTTTCCTTCATTTCTTTTTCTTTTATTTCTGATCTGATGCTTATGATTTCTTTCCTTCTGCTAACTTTGGGGATTTTTTGTTCTTCTTTCTGTAATTGCTTTATGTATAAAGTTAGGTTTTTTATTTGAGATGTTTCTTGTTTCTTGAGGTAGGTTGTATTGATATAATCTTCCCTCTTAGAACTGCCTTTGCTGCATCCCATAGGTTTTGAGTTGTAGTGTTTTCACTGTCATTTGTTTCTAGGTATGTTTTGATTTCCTCTTTGATTTCTTCAGTGATCTCGTGGTTATTAAGTAGTGTATTGTTTAGCCTCCATGTGTTTCTATTTTTTACAGATTTTTTCCTGTAATTGATATCTAGTCTCACAGCACTGTGGTTTCAAAAGATGCTTGATACAATTTCAGTTTTCTTAAATTTACCATGGCTTGAGTTGTGACCCAAGATATGATCTCTCCTGGAGAATGTTCCATGAGCACTTGAGAAGAAAGTGTATTCTGTTGTTTTTGGATGGAATGCCCTATAAATGTCCACTAAGTCCATCATCTTTAATGTATCATTTAAAGCTTGTGTTTCCTTATTTATTTTCATTTTGGATGATCTGTCCATTGGTGAAAGTGAGATGTTACAGTCCCCTACTATGATTGTGTTACTGTTGATTTTCCCTTTTATGGCTGTTAACATTTGCCTTATGTATTGAGGTGCTCCTGTGTTGAGTACATAAATATTTACAGTTGTTATATCTTCTTGGATTGATCCCTTGGTCCTTATGTAGTATCCTTCTTTGTCTCTTGTTATAGTCTTTGTTTTAAAGTCTATTTTGTCTGATATGAGAATTGCTACTCCAGCTTTCTTTTGATTTCCATTTGCATGGAATATCTTTTTCCATCCCCTCACTTTCAGTCTGTACGTGTCCCTAGGTCTGAAGTGGGTCTCTTGTAGACAGTATATATATGGGTCTTGTTTTTGTATCCATTCAGCCAGTATGTGTCTTTTCGTTGGAGCATTTAATCCATTTACATTTAAGGTAATTATTGATATGTATGTTCCTATTACTGTTTTCTTAATTGTTTTGCGTTTGTTATTGTAGGTCTTTTCCTTCTCTTGTGTTTCCTGCCTAGAGAAGTTCCTTTAGCATTTGTTGTAAAGCTGGTTTGGTGGTGCTGAATTCTCTTAGCTTTTGCTTGTGTTTAAAGGTTTTAATTTCTCCGTCGAATCTGAATGAGATCCTTGCTAGTTATAGTAATCTTGGTTGTAGTTTTTCCCTTTCATCACTTTAAATATGGCCTACCACTCCCTTCTGGCTTGCAGAGTTTCTGCTAAAATATCAGCTGTTAACCTTATGGGGATTCCCATGTATTTTAATTGTTGCTTTACCCTTGCTGCTTTTAATATTTTTTCTTTGTAATTAATTTTTGATAGTTTGATTAATATGTGTCTTGGCGAGTTTCTCCTTAGATTTATGGGACTCTCTGCGCTATGGGACTCTGTATGGGACTCTCTGTGCTTCCTGGACTTGATTAACTATTTCCTTTCCCATATTAGGAAAGTTTTCAATTATAATCTCTTCAAATACTTTCTCAGTCCCTTTCTTTTTCTTCTTCTGAGACCCCTATAATTCGAATGTTGGTGTGTTTAATGTTGTCCCAGAGGTCTCTGAGATTGTCCTCAATTCTTTTCATTCTTTTTTCTTTATTTTGGTCTGTGGTAGTTATTTCCACTATTTTATCTTCTAGGTCACTTATCCGTTCTTCTGCCTCAGTTATTCTGTTGTTGATTTCCTTCCAGAGAATTTTTAATTTCATGTATTGTGTTGTTCATCATTTTTTGTTTGCTCTTTAGTTCTTCTAGTTCCCTGTTAAACATTTCTTGTATTTTTCCATTCTGTTTCCATCATTTTGGATCATTTTTACTATCATTATTCTGGATTCTTTTTCAGGTAACCTGCCTATTTCCTCTTCATTTGTTTGGTCTGGTGGGTTTTTACCTTGCTCCTTCATCTGCTGTGTGTTTCTGTTTCTTTTCATTTCGCTTAACTTACTGTGTATGGGGTCTCCTTTTTGCAGCTGCAGGTTTGTAGTTCCCGTTGTTTTTGGTGTCGGCTCCCAGTGGCTAAAGTTGGTTCAGTGGGTTGTGTAGGCTTCCTGGTGGAGGGGACTAGTCCCTGTGTTCTGGTGGGTGAGGCTGGATCTTGTCTTTCTCATGGGCAGGGCCGCGTCTGGTGGTGTGTTTTGTGGTGTCTGTGGCCTTATCATGATTTTAGGCAGCCTGTCTGGTTATTGGTGGTGTTGTGTTCCTGTCTTGCTAGTTTTTTGGCATAGGGTTTCCAGCAGTGTAGCTTGCTGGTCGTTGAGTGGAGCTGGGTCTTTGCGTTGAGATGGAGATCTCTGAGAGAGCTTTCACCATTTGATATTACGTGGAGCCGGGAGGTCTCTGGTGGACCAATGTCCTTACCTTGGATTTCCCACCTCAGAGGCACAGTCCTGACCCCCGGCCAGAGCACCAAGACCCTGTGAGCCACACACCTCAGAAGAAAAGGGAGAAAGAAAGAAAGAAAGAAAAAAGAATAATAAAATAAAGTTATTAAAATAAAAAATTGTTATTAAAAATTATAAAATAGAAAAATAATTTTTAAAAAAAGAGAGAAGAGAGCAACCAAACAAAACAACAAATCCACCAGTGATAATAAGTGCTAAAGCCTATACTAAAAAATATAAAAAATAAGAAACAGACAGACAGAACCCTAGGGCAAATGGTTAAAATAAAGCTATACAGACAAAATCACACAAAGAAGCATACACATACAGACTCATGAAAAGAGAAAAAGGAAAAAAAAATATATATATAAGAAAAGAATAAAAAAGAAGGAAGAGAGCAACCAAATCAATAAACAAGTCTACCAATGATAATAAATTGTAAATACTAAACTAAGATAAACATAAAGCCAGGAACAAATTAGATGCAGAAAACAAACTCTAAGTCTACAGTTGCTCCCAAAGTCCACTGCCTCAATTTTGGGATGATTCGTTGTCTATTCAGGTATTCCACAGATGCAGGGTACATCAAATTGATTGTGGATATATAATCCACTGCTCCAGAGGCTGCTGTGAAATATTTCCCTTTCTCTTCTTTGTTCTCGCAGCTCCTGGGGTTCAGCTTTGGATTTGTCCCTGCCTCTGCTTGTAGGTCGCCTGAGGGCATTAGTTCTTCACTGAGACAGGACGGGGTTAAAGTAGCAGCTGATTCTGGGGCTCTGGCTCACTCAAACCCGGGGAAGGGAGGGGTACGGAACGCGGGGCAAGCCTGTGGTGGCAGAGCCTGGTGTGACCTTGCAACAGCGTGAGGCGTGCCTTGTGTTCTTCCGGGGAAGTTGTCCCTTGATTACGGGACCCTGGCAGTGGCGGGCTGCACAGGCTCCTGAGAAGGGAGGTGTGGATAGTGACCTGTGCTTGCACACAGGCTTTTTGGTGGCTGCATCAGCAGTGTTAGCATTTCATGCCCATCTCTGGTGTCCGCACTGATAACCGTGGCTCGCGCCCATCTCTGGAGCTCTTTTGGGTGGTGCTCTGAAGCCCCTCTCCTCGCGCACCCCGAAACAATGGTCTTTTTCCTCTTAGGCAGGTCTAGACTTTTTCCCGGACTCCCTCCTGGCTAGCTGTGGCACACTGGCCCCCTTCAGGCTGTGTTCACGCAGCCAACCCCAGTCCTCTCCCTGGGGTCTGCCCTCCGAAGCCCGAGCCTCAGCTCCCAGCTCCCGCCTGCACCGGCGGGTGAGCAGACAAGCCTCTCGGGCTGGTGAGTGCTGGTCGACACCGATCCTCTGTGCGGGAATCTCTCCGCTTTGCCCTCTGCACCCCTGTTGCTGCACTCTCTCCTCCATGGCTCTGAAGCTTCCCCACGCCGCCCAACCCCCATCTCCGCCCTTGAAGGGGCTTCCTAGTGTGTGGAAACTTTTCCTCCTTCCCAGCTCCCTCCCAGAGGTGCAGGTCCTGTCCCTATTCTTTTGTCTCTGTTTTTTCTTTTTTCTTTTGCCCTCCCCAGGTATGTGGGGAGTTTCTTGTCTTTTGGGAAGTCTGAGGTCTTCTGCCAGCGTTCTGTAGGTGTTCTATAGGAGTTGTTCCACATGTAGATGTATTTATGATTAATTTGTAGGGAGGAAGGTGATCTCCACATCTTACTCTGCCATCTTGAAGGTCTCTGAGATATTTGTTTTAAATATTTGCTCTCATGCAGTCTTTCTCAGGAAGTTAGTGGAAGGTGGGCTCTACCAAAGTGAGGACATAAACCAAGAATTAGGAAGGTATAGGATCTAGTAAACATGAGCTGTAATAGAAAAGAAAAGCAAAGGAATTCCTAGGATAGCCCAGAGGGTCTGTGGAGGTTAGAGCAGGGGAACAAGATTTCTATGGGGCATAACCACAGGAAGAAACAAATTATCTTACAGGGTTGACTTTAAGAAAAATTGAATTTAAAATGTCTTCTCTTTTTTGTTGTTGTTGTTGTTGCTGTACGCGGGCCTCTCACTGTTGTGGCCTCTCCCGTTGCGGAGCACAGGCTCCAGATGCGCAGGCTCAGTGGCCGTGGCTTACGGGCCCAGCCACTCTGCGGCATGTGGGATCTTCCCGACCGGGGCACGAACCCGTGTCCCCTGCATCGGCAGGTGGACTCTCGACCACTGTGCCACCAGGGAAGCCCTAGAATGTCTTTAGAGCTCTTGGAATGTGGGGGAACATTTAACCAGAGATTGAAAAAGAACAATAAAGTCCATGGAAATCAACTTTAGAAAAAAGAAAAGTTATTACAGAAAGGAAATATAATCATAGTATAATGCTTTAATCAGAAAGCAATATTTACTTAGTCATTATGAAAACAATTATGGTAATAGCCCCAAATTATGTTTCAGCCATCTGGGATGGAGAAGTTGAAGTAGGTATAAATTCTCATACCATGTAGGATACCAAAATATCAGTATATACACATGATTTAGAAGTATGGAGTTAAATATAAGAAGCAGAAGCTGAATGAGTGTAATGTGGTTATATATGGGAACAGGAGAGCCTTGATGGGGTGACCAGGAGAGAGTATGCTACAGGATGGCTGTATTTGAAGTCTTTTAGCACTACTTGACTAAGTGCATGTATTACTTAGATAAAAATAATAAGAAAAAGAAATCTCAGAAATAGAGGAAATCTGACACTTTTTATACTTAGACTTTCCTGAACAGTGTTCTTTCACACTTTCATTTCTTTGCACATTTGCTTTACTCTTTCTGAAATGCTGTTTTTCCTTTTGTCTTCCTGGACAAATCTTACTCATTCCATATGATTTGGCTGAAGTGAAGCCATCCATGATCTTCCTGAACAGAGTTAGGGTCTCCCTTCTTGGTGCTACAGATTTTTGTGCAAACTTCTTTTATATCATTTATCTTTTGGCTGTTATTTGTTTGCATGCTTATCTCCCTTCTGAGACTGTCAGCAGCTTGAGAGTTGGGGAGTGGTGTTTTTAATTTTTGCCTCCTCTGCAGTACTTAGCATAGCGCCTAATCATAGCAGGTGCTCAGTGAAAGTTGAATGAAGAGTGGGTGTAGGATATAGATAGGAAACCTGTGTTCAGGTCTAGCTTTTGCCTTTGCCCCTTACCTTAATAAAAGCATTTTAATTATTGGTGTCTTAGGTTCCTCTTGGAAAAACCGATGTGATGAGCTTCAAGGTCTCTATGAATTTGAAAATCTGTTATTCTTTTTTATTAATTGCCCTAAAATTGCAATTAAAATTCTATGTATAATAAGATTACTTCCTACATCTTTATCCTTTCTAGCTCTTATTGAAATTTATAATTATTTTGTATTTTCACTTAAAAAAAAATCTGTTTTCTCTATAGACTGTAAGCTTTCAGAAGACATGTCTGTCCTGTCCACCATTGTTTCCTAGTGTTTTTTTTCCAATTGAAATATAATTGACTTAGTATATTAGTTTCAGGTGTACAATATCATGATTCGATTTTTTTATACATTGCAAAATGACCACCATGAAAAGTCTAGTTATCATCTGTCACCATCCAGAATTATTATAATATTATTGACTGTATTCCCTATGCTGTATATTACATCCCTGTGGTTTATTTATTTTATAACTAGAAGTTTGTACCTCTTAATCTCCCTCACCTATTTCACTCATACTCCCATCTCCCTCCCCTCTGGTAACCACCAGTTTGTTCTCTGTATCTATGAGTCTGTTCCTATTTTGTTATGTTTATTTGTTTTGTTTTTTAGATTCCACATATAGGTGAAATCATATGGTACTTGTCTTTCTGTGTCTGACTTATTTCACTTAGACTTATACCCTCTAGGTCCATCCATGTTGTCGCAAATGCCAAGATTTCATTTTTTTAATGGTTGAGTAATATTCCATTGTATATTATATACCACATTTCTGTATCCATTCATGTAGTTCTAGACAATTAGATTGCTTCCATATCTTGGCTGTTGTAAACAATGCTGCAATGAATGTAGGGGTGCATGTATCTTTTCAAATTAGTGTTTTTGCTTTCAGAAAAATACTCAGAAGTGGAATTGCTAGATCGTATGATAGTTATATTTTTAACTTTTTTGAGGAACTTCCATATGCTTTTCCATAGTGACTGCACCAATTTACATTCCCACCAACAGTGCAAGAGGGTTCCCTTGTTTCCGCATCCTCGCCAGCACTTGTCATTTGTTGTTTTTTTCCTGATAGCTGTTCTGACAGGAGTAGGTGATATCTCCTTGTGGTCCCAGGGTTTGTTAGAGAGACTTGCATGTAGAGACACAGAGTAAGCATTTGTTTAGTAAATATATCCTGACATTAATTTTATGGGTGCTCTGAAGATCCCACTGTTCTTCCAGACATTTTAGAAAAATACCTTTAAGTCAAAATCTAATAACTGAGATTTGTCCTTGTTAGCTATTATGTAATATCACTTCTGTCTGCATACTTGGTTTTCCATTTTCTATGTATTCAGTGCTATTTCACTCGTTTAATTACTTCTTCAAAATTTCTTTCTTTCATGAGGCCTTTCTGAGTTAATCTCTTCTTCCAAGTCTCAGCATCTTAGTGTTTGATAGTTGTGGTTTATATAAGCCTTTTTTTTTTTCCTGAGTTAAACTGTAAATGATTTGGGGCAGAGTTTTTGTGGCTTGATAAAACACTCTATACATTTTAATGAGTCAAATCTAAATGATTCAACTCTACAAGCTGCCTTTCCCTTGAATACATACAAGTAAAAAGTCAAGGACTTGTCAAAATTTATTTTAGATTTTTCCAAATCTGACATTTTGAAATGCAGCTTAAATGTTTAACCAAATACCAAACATCACTACATTTATTCCTCTCCTGCTGTAAGTTGCAATTTGGCAAGAAACTGAATGAAAGTATTTTTCTAAACTATTAGGTATCTTCTAAACAATTTGTAGCCTTTAACAGTAGTCTCTTATTTCCCTGGCTCTATGTTCAAATTCTAAAATATTCATTGTCATTATTTCAACTTTGTGCAGCACCTTCAAGTCATTCACCTATCTGCATCTCCTCGCTCCCATCTTCTCTCTTCCTCTTTCAGTGCCTTGAGTGACTAAGTGAGTTAGGCTATAGGTTGATTCAAGGGAATGTGAAGAAGGAATGGATCTAACTCTTTCTGAGTACTTACTATGTGCTTCAAAGAAGACACATATCAAATACCTGCTGTGTATTAGGCATTGCGTCAAGTGCTGTATGTGTAGTTAAATTCTCACAGCAGTCTTGTGATGTTAGTTTTATTTCCCCCATTTTACTGACACTCTTTGAAGAATAAGCAATTTGTCCAGTTATAAAACTTGTAAGTTTAGAGTGAGGACTTGAAACCAGGTCTTTCTAGAGCAGCATGCCTCCTGCCTTCCTTGCATGTCAGATACTCTCTGAGAACTTCAATAGCATATATTTATGCTAATACTATTTGAATTAAGGCTTTTTTTTTAAGGGTGATGATGTCAGAGATTTCTCTTGACCTCAGCTATGTAATTTTTAGTTTTATAATGGCTAATATTTCATTAATATTAAGCTGAGAGTGTTTGTAAATATATTGAGTGAGAGAATAAGGATTCCGAAAGATTTTGACAGCATTCAATGAAAAACTAAACTTTAAGGATAAAATTTAGTAGGAACAAATGTTAGGTATTGTGTGCAGGCCCCCAAAAAACAATTGCACAGATGCAGAATCGGTGAGATGTCGCTTGGCAACAGTTCTTATGGGATGTTGATGGGATTTTATCTTGGTAAGCTCAATATAAGTAGTGATATGATTAAGCTGTTCTTTGGCTGCATTAAAGAAACAATAGTAACTAGAATTAGGGAGGTGAAAAATCTCAGTTTATTTTATTCTAAATTCTGTTCAGATTGCACCTGAAATAGCCAGTATGGTTTAGGCAGAGTTTAAAGAGTTATGTGGACATCACAAGGTAAATTTAGCCTGGGAGATTCACAGAGATGGGTAGTAGGTCCTACTTGTGTTCCTGGAACAAAACTGTGTTAATCAAAGTTCTCCAGAGAAACAGAACCAACAAGATATACGTATGTATATAGGAAGAGAAATTTATTTTAACGAATTTGTGATTGTAGAGGCTTGGTTAGACAAAAATCCTCAGGATAGACGAGTATGCTTTAGAATGAGGGAAGAGTTGCAATTCGAGTCCAAAGTTGGTCTGCTGACAAAATTCCCTCTTCTTCCCAGGAGGTCAGTCTTTTCTATTAAGGCTTTCAACTGATTGGATGAGGCCCTTCCACATTATGGAAGGTATTCTGCTTTCCTCAAAGTCTACTTATTTAAATACTAACATAATGTAAAAAATACTTTCACAGAAATGTCTAGAATAATCTTTGACCAAATATCTGGGTACTGTGGCTTAGTTAGGTTAACACATGTTAACCATAACAACATTCTTGAATGAATGAATGAATTAAAAAAGAACATTCTTGACTGAATTAATAAAAAATGATCTTTTTTTGGCTGCATTGGGTCTTTGTTGCTGCGTGCAGGCTTTCTTTAATTGCGGCGAATGGGAGCTACTCTTCATTGCAGTGCACCGGCTTCTCATTTGGTGGCTTCTCTTGTTGTGGAGCACGGGTTCTAGGCATGTGGGCTTCAGTAGTTGCAGCACGTGGGCTTAGTAGTTGTGGCTCGAGGGCTCTAGAGCGCAGGCTCAGTAGTTGTGGTGTACAGGCTTAGTTGCTCCGCGGCATGTGGGATCTTCCTGAACCAGGAATCCAACCCGTGTCCCCTGCCTTGGTAGGCGGATTCTTAACCACTGCACCACCAGGGAAGTCCCAAAAATAATCATTCTTGAATGAATGAATTAATAAAAAATGAATGAAGGATATGTAGACAGTTGAAAGAGATGGATATGTATAGCTGGAAAAGAGAAGACTCAGGAAGAAAGTAATGGCCATCTTTAAATATTTGAAGGACTCGAGATATTAGGTATAGGTGAAGGCAGGGATGAGTCTTGAGGCAGAAAACAGGGGGATAGATAGAAAGTTTATATACAGAACAATTGAACCTATTCTGCAATTCCTTTGCGCGTCATTACCTAGGCAGTTACTTTCCAGGTAGGAGATTCTTCTCTGAAAGAATTGAATGACTCTAAAGAAAAGGTTTCCATATACTGATATCTGAAAGTCCTCCAATACAGGTTACCTCCCAACCCAATCATCCTAAAGTGAAGCCCTTATATCAGTTATTTCCCTCATGCCCACAAAGCTTATAATCAGCATTGTAGTGTTTTATCTTTAAAAACAAATACGGGGACTTCCCTGGTGGCGCTCTGGTTAAGAATCCGCCTGCCTGAATTCTATCAAACATTTAGGAAGAGCTAACACCTATCCTTCTCAAACTCTTCCAAAATATAGCAGAGGGAGGAACAGTCCCAAACTCATTCTACAAGGCCACCATCACCCCGATACCAAAACCAGACAAAGATGTCACAAAGAAAGAAAACTATAGGTGAATATCACTGATGAACATAGATGCAAAAATCCTCAACAAAATACTAGCAAACAGAATCCAACAACACATTAAAAGGATCATACACCATGATCAAGTGGGGTTTATTCCAGGAATGCAAGGATTCTTCAATATACGCAAATCAATCAATGTGATACACCATATTAACAAGTTGAAGGAGAAAAACCATATGATCATCTCAATCGATGCAGAGAAAGCTTTTGACAAAATTCAACACCCATTTATGATAAAAACCCTGCAGAAAGTAGGCATAGAGGGAACTTTCCTCAACATAATAAAGGCCATATATGACAAACCCACAGCCAACATCGTCCTCAATGGTGAAAAACTGAAACCATTTCCACTAAGATCAGGAACAAGACAAGGTTGCCCACTCTCACCACTCTTATTCAACATAGTTTTGGAAGTTTTAGCCACAGCAATCAGAGAAGAAAAAGAAATAAAAGGAATCCAAATTGGAAAGAAGAAGTAAAGCTGTCACTGTTTGCGGATGACATGATACTATGCATAGAGAATCCTAAAGATGCTACCAGAAAACTACTAGAGCTAATCAATGAATTTGGTAAAGTAGCAGGATACACAATTAATGCACAGAAATCTCTGGCATTCCTATATACTAATGAAGAAAAATCTGAAAGTGAAATTAAGAAAACACTCCCATTTACCATTGCAACAAAAAGAATAAAATATCTAGGAATAAACCTACCTAAGGAGACAAAAGACCTGTATGCAGAAAATTATAAGACACTGATGAAAGAAATTAAAGATGATACAAATAGATGGAGATATATACCATGTTCTTAGATTGGAAGAATCAGCATTGTGAAAATGACTCTACCACCCAAAGCAATCTACAGATTTAATGCAATCCCTATCAAACTACCAATGGAATTTTTCACAGAACTAGAACAAAAAATTTCACAATTTGTATGGAAACAGAAAACACCCCGAATAGCTAAAGCAATCTTGAGAACGAAAAATGGAGCTGGAGGAATCAGGCTCCCTGACTTCAGACTATACTACAAAGCTACAGTAATCAAGACAGTATGGTACTGGCACAAAAACAGAAATATAGATCAATGGAACAGGATAGAAAGCCCAGAGATAAACCCATGCACATATGGTCACCTGATCTTTTTTTTTTTTTTTGAGGTACGTGGACCTCTCACTGCTGTGGCCTCTCCCGTTGTGGAGCAACAGTCTCCGAACGCGCAGGCTCAGCGGCCATGGCTCACGGGCCCCGCCGCTCCGCAGCATGTGGGATCCTCCCAGACCAGGGCATGAACCCATGTCCCCTGCATCGGCAGGCGGACTCTCAACCACTGCGCCACCAGGGAAGCCCCTCAGACTTCTTTAAATACCAGATAAATAACCCAATTTTTTTGAGGTCATTTTCCATAAACAGACTTGTATTAAGGGCTGTTATGAGTCCATGAGGCCAAACTATAAAGGATGTTAAAATATTAGTGGAGTAGATTACAAACATGGCAGTGGCAACTTCCCTGGCGGTCCAGTGGTTAAGACTCTGTGCTTCCACTGCAGGGGGGGCGCCTGTTCGATCCCTGCTCAGGGAACTAAGATCCCGCATGCTGCATGGTGAGGCCAAAAATAAATAAATAAATAAAAGCCACCATTAGGGGACTCCTGTGGTGGTCCAGTTGTTAAGACTCCACACTCCCGCTGCAGGGGGTGTCGGTTTGATCCTTGGTTGGAGAGCTAAGATCCCATATGCCGCGTGACGTGGCCAAAAAAAGAAAAAAAAAGAAACATGGCAGTAGTTAGCTCAGTTTTCCATAATGTGGCAAAGAATATAGATTTGAAGGGGAAACCAAATTATTTGCCTAAGATACCCATATGCCTATCTGGCTCTGTCAGTTTCTCAAGCTGTCTAACAGCTCATCAACACTGATGCTCCTTGCCTAAAATTGTCTGGGAGCACAGTGTGATGGTGTGGGAGAATGGAAAGGTCACTAGGCAGAGGGTCAAGAGGCATAAGCTGTGGGTTTAACTGTGGACTTTGCCTTAGTTGTCTCTGCAAATTCTAAATTTGGGGAAAACAAGTAGAGGAAAGCTACAGTTGCTCTCTGTAGTAGCTCAGGATCTAGGCAGTTTAGAACTAACACAGTAGTGTCTTCAGCCCATTCTGCTTTGGGAAGCTAATGATGGTATCCAAGCATGGAGACGATCCTATATGCAAAACACTGTATCAGGATTTTAAAATATATTATTTATTTATTTATTTAAAATTGGAACATAGTTGCTTTACAATGTTGTGTTAGTTTCTGTTGTACAATGAAGTAAATCAGCTATATGTATACATATATCCCCTCCCTCTTGGACCTCCCTCCCCCCCATCTAGGTCATCACAGAGCACCGAGCTGAGCTCCCTGTGCTATACAGCAGGTTCCCACTAGCTATCTATTCCTGACAGCTGTCCAAGGTAGATTATGTTATTCTCATTTCACAGGACAGGAAGCTGTCTCACAGGTTAAAAATTTGCCCAAAGTCAAATGGCTAGTAATTGAAAAATCTAAATTCAAATCTCAGTCCGGTAACTCCAAAGCTCATGCTTTTTCTTTCTCCAAGAGAAGCTTAGAATCTATATAAAATCTGTTATTCATTTTTGTATCCTACTGTCTGACTCAGTATCTGTCACAGAGTAAGCTAGGAGGAAAGATTAGTGAAGGAAACAATGTGAACAAAGGCACGAAGTATGAAAGCTCAGGTATATTCCACATAATAATATGTAGTCCAGTGGTTTGAACATAGAGTATGTGAAAGAGATTATATGATGTCATTTTGAAAGTTAGATTGAGGTGGGATCATGAAACCCTTTGATGATTAGGTCAAAGGATTTTAGATGTTTTCAGTAGTCATTGTGAAGCCCCTGAAGATTTTTGAGCATTGAAGTGGCAGGAGCACAGCTGTGCTGTAGGAATGTTAATTTTGGTAATAGTGGATAGAATGAATTGGGGGTTAAGAGATTAAAGGCAAGGAGACCAGCTAGGTGTTTGCAACAAATTAGGAGAGAGGGCTTGAGAATCCAAACTTTGGGATGGATTACAGTGGAATTGGAAAAGGGGATATACTTTTGATAAATATTTTGCTATTATACTTTAAGTTAGCAATACCTTGATATGATGGCAGGGAAAGAAGGATCACTTTGAAATTTAAAGCTTAAAAGATTGGGAGAATGACTACATGCCAACCACAGGGAAGAAGTCAAGGGGTGGAACCATTTTTCCCAAGTTAGGGAAAAATGAGTTTAGTTTGCAGGGTTGTTGAGTTGGAGGTACAAAGGAGATCATTGGCAGAGCCTGGAAATGCATGATTGGACTTTGGAGAAAGGTCAAGGATTGATAAAGAAATTTGAGAGGCACCCACATAGAAAACCAGCAAAAGGAAATAATGGTACAGCCTACATAGAATACGGTGTTAATTGTTAGTTCCTAACAAGGACTGCCTCTCCATTCCTCGTGACAGCTGGGTCTAGGGATGGAGAATTCTGTACCATACTGTTCTTTCCATCTGGTCTAGGAATACTGGGTGAGCTCTCTGAAGACATTTGTTAAGAATTGATAACTAAATTCAAGGGAGATGAATCCTGTTTTTCCTTCTCCTTGTCAGTTTCTCCACCTTTACATTGTCTTTCTTTCACTCCCCTTCTACCCTACTAGTTTCTGTATTCTCACACTTATTTATTCAGTACAAATTTTTGGTGGTATGGTGTAAGAGAAAAATAGAATGGATTGCAGCATTTGGATGTTGAGTGGGAAGATGAAAGCAGTGCATGAGAATAATTTATTATTCTGTATTAAAGATCCTAGCATTTCCCCACACTTGAATTGTACTTTATATCTTTGATAACTGAACGGCCTTCATAGTATCTAGTTGCATTAAGAGACATATGAACAAGCTGGACTAGTCAGCATCATAGAAAACATGAGACAATTTTTAGGACATGTTTGCCTCGGCAGAATAATAGCACCTTTGTTCAGGTGACTATTAGAGAGACAAAAATAAAAATATTTAAAAACATAGGAGCTGGGTTTTTTAGCTGTCTTAAGTCTACCTTTGTGTTTTTCTTTATTGTTATCATGTAAATAAGACAGATGTTCTGCTTTAAATGTTGCCTTAGAAAAAAATTCAGTGCTGATTTTGACTATTGGAGAGCGTTTCGTGTTTTTCCACTCTGAAACTTGTTCTGTGCTTTCTTTTTTAAAAAAATAATCCGTTTACAAATACGGTCCTGAAATGCTTTGTTTCCTTTTTTATGCATAAGAGCATGCTCATTGGAACCATATTGTGTGTGAAGATAGTCACTTGTTCCATTTTGTGCACCCGATGGTGAGCAGAAAATCTTTTTAACCTCTTTCTTTGTAAAAATGATTTATACAACACTACTTCAGAATTCAGTGTTAACAGTAAAATTACTTCTAGAGCTATTACAATGAAGAATAAGAGAAAACCCACTATGTTAAAAGTGAATAATGCGTTTATTTTCATCTTGGCTCCACTCCCCACCAGCTTCTTATTTGGCTACTGAAAGGGATGCAGTAAGATTCCCCAAAAGTGTTAATTCTTTTTCTGGAGCTGGTCCAGTAGCATGTCAAAAGAATTTTGAAAAGAACATTCGCTTATGTTTAACAGCTTTAGAATACGTAATAGGATGTATTAATATGCTTTTAAAGGAGCGTGGGTAGATCATGAAGAACATAAAAGAAGTGTGTAAACTGCTTTATTGTTGTTCATGATTAAAATTGTTTGCATGTGAACAGATTTAATTGTTTACAAAATCTGTATAATACTATGAACAGAATGGGATGATGGGGGAGGGAGACATAAAAGCTTTTAGCCTGATTATGATTCATAGATGTTCCTCTAATAAATAGCTTTCCCTATATAATCTGAGAGAAAAATAGCAATGAAAACAATTCGCTACTTATAGACAACTAAAAATAATTATATCGATTCTATATGTTTAATTGTATGTTAACCTGGATCAGGAGAGTAACAAGACTCTTTAGAAAATGAATAAGGTGTCTACAGATTCTTTAGGAGGATCAGTGACAGGGTAACTAGATATCCTTTTTTTAAAGAAATTGCCCTTCTTAAAAATTTGATTTACTCTCCAAAGGAATTTTTCTTCTTTTATTTTAAGTTGTTATATGAAAAGAATAGGAAAGATATAACTATCTTTTTTTTGGGGGTGGGGGGTGCCTCATCACAGAGTTGAGTTTATTATATTCCTCAGTTCTTGGTACAATCAATAGCCGCATTCTCTCTTTTAAAATTTTATTATTATTTTACTGTTTATAACTTAATACTCAACTTACGTTTCCAATTCCTTTTACAGGTTTTCACTTTACGTTGGTCAGATATGTATGGGTGGGTCTTTAATAATAGGTAGAGTTGCATTGTTCAGGGAATGTGCCTAACTGTTGTGGTAGTCTGATCGCTCTAATCTCTAGTCTCACACACTTTTAAACCATTCTCCAAGTGTCCTCCAGAGAGATGTTTCTAAAATATAAATTTGATCATGTCAGCTGACTACTTAAGATTCTTGACAGACTTTCCCTTTCTTTAAGAGACTCTTCATAAGTTAAATCCCTGTTGTTCCTCCCAACCATCTCTTATCAAACTCCCTGCCTTCTTCACTAAACTTATTACATTTTTGCTGAAGATCCCATGATGGTTCATGACCCTGGCCTTTGCACAAAGTCTTCCTTCTGTTTGTATAATCTGTCACCAACCTTATACCTCCCTCTACTCTACCTGGAAAATCGTTTTTTTTGTCTTCATGACACAACTCAAATGCTCATCTTCTTTTATTATGAGGCTTCCTCCAGACTTTTGTAGGCTGATTTGGTCTGTATCATTTGCCTTTGCGTCTTCACTGAACCTGAAATAGAATTTTGTCATAATACCTGTAACACTTTTTTTTTTTATTTCTATGTTTGTGTCCCTTTTCTAAGTTCTGAAATCTAAAAGAGAAAGGGAAACTCTCTTAGTCAACTTTTTAAGCCAAGTAGTGTTTCCAGATTCCCCCTGAATATTAATCTTTGGGATTCAGGAATGAGGAATTGTAGTTCTTAGGAATTCTTGAGAATTTCTGAAATCGTAAGTTGTTCTTAAAATATTTCCAGCAGTCTTTATATGCTATATTTATTATTATGAATATCTTAAAAATTTGTTTAATATATGAAAAATATTAAGTTTAGTAGTGTTTATAAAGAGCCATAACCTCCAGTGAATATTCAAACACAAGAAAATACCAGTGAATAGTTACTGGGCTTTTCTAATTATATAACATTCAGATCTCCTAGGAAAGATAACAGTACCACAAAGAACCACATGTCACATTGCCAAAGTAAGGACTTATTTTGCTTCCAAAACCTGTTATTCCTTGAAACACTATTCATAAGATTTGTATAAAGTATATTATGCACATAAATGTATTTATATTTATTTTATTTGCAATAGTGATTCACTGTTGGCAACCAACAGGGCTATGAACATACACTTAAAAAAATTTTTAAATTGAAGTATAGTTGATTTATAGTATTATATTAGTTTCAGTTGTACAACATAGTGATTCAATATTTTTATAGATTATACTCCATTTAAAGTATTAGAAAACAATGGCTATATTTCCCTGTGTTGTACAATATATCCTTGTTGCTTATTTATTTTATACATAGTAGTTTGTAACTCTTAATCCCTTACCCTATCTTTCCCCTACTCACTTCCTTCTCCTCACTGGTAACCACTAGTTTGTTCTTGTTCTCTATATCTATGACTCTGTTTCTGTTCTGTTATATAATTCATTTGTTTTAGTTTTTAGATTCCACATGTGATTGATAACATAGAGTGTTTGTCTTTCTCTATTTCACTAAACATAATACCCTCTAGGTCTATCCATGTTATTGCAAATGGCAGAATTTCATTCTTTTCTATGGTTGAATAATTTTCCATTATATGTATATACCACCTTTTATTTATCCATTCATCTGTTGGACACTTGGGTTGCTTCTACATCTTGGCTGTTGTAAATAATGTTGCTGTGACAATTGGGGTGCATGTATCTTTTCAAATTAGTGTTTTCATTTTCTTTGGATATATACCCAGCAGTGGAATTGCTGGATCATATGGTAGTTCTATTTTTAGTTTCTTGAGGAACTTCCACACTGTTTTCCATAGTGGCTGCACCAACTTATAGTCCCACTAACAGTGTACTAGGGTTCCCTTTTTTCCACATCCTCGCCAACATTGGTTATTTATAGACTTTTTGATGATAGCCACTTTGACAGGTATGAGGTGATGTCTCATTGTGGTTTTGATTTGCATTTCTTTGATGACTAATGATGTTGAGAATTTTCTCATGTGCCTGTTAGCTATCTGTTTATCTTCTTGGGAAGAATGTTTGTTCAGGTCTTTTGCCCATTTTGGTGGGGGTGTGGGATAGTCTGTAAACAACAGAAATTTATTCTCACAGTTCTGGAGGCTAGGAAATCCAAGGTCATTGTGCCTGCATATTTGGTGTCTGGTGAGGACCCATTCCTGGTCCATTGACAGCCTTTTCTCCCTGTGTTCTCACACAGACAGAAAGGGTGAGGGAGCTTTCTGGGGGCACTAATCCCATTCATGAGGGCTCCACCCTTGTGATCTAATCAACTCCCAAAGGCCCCACCTCCAAATACCCTCACATTGGAGATTAGGTTTCAGTATATGAATTTGGGGGGACACACATTATTTATTCAGTCTGTAGCAAATAGCAAGCACTTATACAGTGTCTACTGTATGCTAGATTTTGTTTTAGGTAGTTTGCATGGATTCTCCAGTGTCCAGCCCTGGTGGTCAATAACTCAGTAAGTCTTGGGAGGTGCATATTGAGGTAGAGAACAGAAGGCAGAGGGGTTGATGGGACTTGGTGAATGGGTTTATTTAGGAAGAAGGGTCAAAGAGCATGGTCCTGAAATGCCAGTCCGTGAACCTGTTACCACTCTCATCTAGGTGCCCTTGTGAACTTTAAACCTGGCAGCAGGGCTTCCCTGGTGGTACAGTGGTTGAGAATCTGCCTGCCAAAGCAGTGGACATGGGTTTGAGCCCTGGTCTAGGAAGATCCCACATGCCGTGGAGCAACTAAGCCCGTGCACCACAACTACTGAGCCTGAGCACCTGGAATCCGTGCTCTGCAACAAGAGAATCCACCGCAGTGAGAAGACTGAATATCTCAACAAAGAGTAGCCCCCACTCGCCACAACTAAAGAAAGCCCATGCACACTAACGAAGACCCAATGCAGCCAAAAGTAAATAAATAAATAAATAAATTTATAAAAAATAAAAAAATAAAAAAACTGGCAGCAGTGGGGATTCCAATGAAGAGAGGACTGCGAGGCAGAGGGGCAGAGTGGTTGGTGGAGGTGAGCTGGACCTGAGTCCCAGGCCATGTCCACCTTCTTGGCCCCAACCATGAGCAGGGGGAGAGGGTGTTAGATAGTGCCTCTTGGACCCATCTTTTTCACCGTGAGTCTTCCTGCAACTCAGGCTGGGCTTTTTATTCTCAGAATGCTTTCATGAAACTTAAATCCACTAGTAAATTTAGAGAGTAGGGAGAGGGACAGTCAGCTACATGATAAAGAGGAGGCTGCTGTCCAGGTTAGAATTTAGTCTCTGACTATGGTGTTGAAGGTGGATCTTACAGAACACATGCTCATACACAGATCAGATGCACACTCACACACAGACACACACAGACTCACACAGACTCACATTCTTATCCTGCAAATCTCACGCTCATACACATACACAGTCACAGACCTGCACAAAACACACATATTCACACACTCATTTATACCCATGTGCTCATACATGTACACACTCACAGTCCTGCCTAGTTTTTAAACTTTTTTTTTTGATAGGTTGGGGTTAGGGTTAGGATTTGAGTTGTTTATATATTTTGGATATAACCCCTTATCAGACACCAAATCTGCAGGCACCTTGCTGTTGGACTTCCCAGCCTCCAGAACTGTAAGAATAAATTCCTGTTGTTTATAAATATATCCAAAATATTCGCCCATCTGTCTTCATTTTGTCAATGGTTTTCTTTGCTGTGCAAGAGCTTTGAAGTTTAATTAGGTCCCATTTGCTTATTTTTGCTTTTGTTTCTTTTGCCTTAGACAGATCCAAAAAATATTGCTAAGATTTATGTCAAAGAGTGTTTTGCCTTTTTCTTCCAGGAGTGTTACAGTTTCAAGTCTTAGAGTTAGGTCTTTAATTGATTTAGGGTTTATTTTTGTATATGATGTGAGAAAATGTTCTAATTTCATTCTTTTACATGTAGCTGTCATTTTCCCAGCACCACTTATTGAAGAGACTGTTTTTTCTCCATTGTGTATTCCTGCCTCATTTGTTGTAGATTAATTGATCACAGGTGTCTGGGTTTATTTTTGGACTCTTTGTTCTGTTCCATTGATCTATGTATCTGTTTTTGTGCCAGTACTATGCTGTTTTGATTATTATAGCTTTGTGGTATAGTCTGAAGTCTGGGAGTGTGATACCTCCAGCTTTGTTTTTTCTCAAGATTGCTTTGGCAAATAAATTTTAGGATTTAATTGAAATCAAATAAAATCAGTTGTGTGGTTCCATATACATTTTAGGATTGTTTTTTCTAGTTCTGTGAAAAATGTTGTGGGTATTTTGACAGGGATTGCATTAAATCTGTAGATCGCTTTGGGTGGTATTTTAATAATATTCTTCCAATCCAAGAGCATGGGATATCTTTCCATTTCTTTGAATAATCTTTAATTTATTTCATAGTGTTTTATAGTTTTCAGAGTATAGGTCTTTCACTTCCCTGGTTAAGTTTATTCCTAGGGTTTTTTTTTTTTTTGATGTAATTTTAACTGGGATTGTTTTCTTGCTTTCTCTTTCTGATAGTTCGTTATTAGTTTATAGAAAAGCAACAGATTTATGTATATTAATCTTGTATCCTGATACTTTACTGAATTCATTTATTTTTTCTAGTAGTTTTTTTGTGGAGAGTTTAGGGTTTTCTATATAGACTATCGTGTTATCTGCAAATACTGACAGTTTTACATCTTCCTTTCCAATTTGGATGCCTTTTATTTCTTTTCTTGTCTGATTGCTGTGGCTAGGACTTCCAATACTATGTTAAATAGAAGTGGCAAGAGTGGGCATCCTTGGGGACTTCCCTGGTGGTGCAGTGGTTAAGAAGCTGCCTGCCAATGCAGGGGACATGGCTTCAAGCCCTGCTCCAGGAAGATCCCACATGCTGTGGAGCAGCTAAGGCCGTGCACCACAACTACTGAGCCTGCACTCTAGAGCCCACGAGCCACAAATACTGAGCCTGCGTGCCACAACTACTGAAGGCTGCGCTCCTAGAGCCCATGCTCCACAACAAAGAGAAGCCACCGCAATGAGAAGCCCACACACTGCAACAAAAAGTAGCCCCTGCTCACTGCAACTAGAGAAAGCTCGCATGCAGCAACAAAGACCCAATGCGGCCATAAGAAATTAATTAATTAAAAAAAAAAAAAGGGCCTCACTGGTGGCGCAGTGGTTGAGAGTCCGCCTGCCGATGCAGGGGACATGGGTTCTTGACCCGGTCCGGGAAGATCCCGCATGCCGCGGAGCGGCTAGGCCCGTGAGCCATGGCCACTGAGCCTGCGCGTCCGGAGCCTGTGCTCCGCAATGGGAGAGGCCACAGCAGTGAGAAGCCCGCGTACCGCAAAAAAAAAAAAAAAAGTGGGCGTCCTTGTCTTGTTTCTGAATTTAGAGGAAAGGCTTTTAGCTTTTTACTGTTGAGCATGATGTTAGCTGTGGGTTTGTCATAATGGCCTTTATTATGTTGAGATGTGTTCTCTCTATACCAGCTTTTTTTTTTTGCGGTACGCGGGCCTCTCACTGTTGTGGCCTCTCCCGTTGCGGAGCACAGCCTCCGGACGCGCAGGCTCAGCGGCCATGGCTCACGGGCCTAGCCGCTCCGTGGCATGTGGGATCTTCCCGGACCGGGGCACGAACCCGCGTCCCCTGCATCGGCAAGCGGACTCTCAACCACTGCGCCACCAGGGAAGCCCTCTATACCAGCTTTGATGAGAGTTTTTTTTAATCATGAATAGATGTTGGATTTTGTCAAATGCTTTTTCTGCATCTATTGAGATGATCATGTGATTTTTATTCTTTCTCTTGTTAATATGGTGTATCACATTGATTTGTGAATATTGAACCATCCTTGGATCTCTGCAATAAATCTCACTTGATCATGGTGTATGGTCCTTTTTATATATTGTTGAATTCAGTTTGCTGATATTTTGTTGAGAATTTTTTGCATCTATATTCATCAGAGATATTGGCCTGTAATTTTTTTTTTTTTTTTTTTTTTTTTACGGTACGCAGGCCTGTCACTGCCGTGGCCTCTCCCACTGCGGAGCACAGGCTCCGGACGCGCAGGCCCAGCGGCCACGCCCCACGGGCCCAGCCGCTCCGCGGCACGCGGGACCCTCCCGGACCGGGGCACGAACCCGCGTCCCCCGTACTGGCAGGCGGACTCCCAACCACTGCGCCACCAGTGAAGTCCTGGCCTGTAATTTTTTTTTTTTATAGTGTCTTTGTCTGGTTTTGGTATGAAGGGTAATGGTGCCCTCATAGAACGAATTTGGGAGTGTTTCATCCTCTGCAATTTTTTGGAATAGCTTGAGAAAGATAGTCCTGGTGGGATAATAGGAGGGCTGTGGGAAGCCTGGACTCTGCTCGTGAGTAGTGCTTACATGCTTGCTTACTCCTGATACAGGGCATAGAGGATGGATTGAAACTGCACAGGTGGCTGGCTGGTTTCCCCTAACTGCCTTGGCTTGCACCCCCGCCTGAGCCAAGTGACCGCACTGACCCCACTTCATTCATAACGCAGCTCCATACCAGGATGAGGGCTGCTGCTTGCTGAAGGGAGAGCTCAGGTGTGAGGGACAGAGGTTGCTAAGAGCTGAAGTGGTGTCTGAGCAGGGAAGGGGCAGCTGTTTCTGGTGCTTACACAGGTAGAGCATCAGAAGCAGTCTGGTTCTCTGACTGTGGCCTGAACATGTTATGGCTAGGACTTTTCTCAAATTATTTTCAATACTGTATTTCTGCCACAGAAAACCAAGCCAACAGAGTAGTTTTCTATATTTTGATAATTTCCAGGGCTTCAAATGGTCAGGGTAGAAAAAAACTCAGTTCAGTTCCACACCAGAATAGTTTCTGGAGCTGGAAAATATAGAGGTAGAGAATGGCTACGGAGTCCGAATATTTGGTCATTGTCATGTCATGGAGAACTAAAATTTAGAGTGAAAATATAACACTCTATTGGTGCAGATTGTTTTGGAATCAAAAAGGAATGAAAGGAGGAGCATATTATTTAGTTACTCTTGTGCTCTTTAATTTTCATTATACTAATTCTTGAATTTTTATCAGATGTTTTTCATTTATTTTAGTTGGGGGGAACTTGGACTAGAGTGTATGTCTGTGGCTGATTAAGAGTATGTTTAATTAGCTTCTGAAAAGGTTTTTCCCATGTGTCTTTGTCAAAAGCAATAAAACTATTAATTTTAAGCTTGTCATTAACATAGTCTTCACTAAAGAAGAGCAATCAAGCAAATTTAATCTATTCATACAAAATTAACTCTGTCCCTTGAGTCACTTAACATAATTGGGGTATTTCTTCTTTGGATTATAAAATATTTCCAACTCTTTTGTAGGGATAAAAAAGAAAGACAAAAATAGGAATCATATATTTATAAAAACCTAGAATTATTGATATGTTTTATGTATTAAAAATTTGAGTTAGATGATAGAGAATTTGGTTTATTTTGAAGTCATACATGTAAAACAAAGGCTACAGCAAGAGGATAGAACTTTCAGGTTACTAGGAGATTTAAAATGTGTTAGAGACAAGAAAGAGTTTATAAAAATAAATCAGAGACAATAATGGACAGTTTTGAAAAATAAACCAGTGATTTAAAATACAATTAAAATAATTATTTCAGGATGCAAGGAAAAAATACAAAGAGAAATGAGAGAGAAAAAGATGTATGTGATATATCTGGGGATCTAACATTCTAGCCATAGATGTTCTAGAAAGGGAAAATAAGTATCAATAGATAGAGGAAACAATAATAAAAACAAAATAAAGTAACATTTCCCTGAAATGAAGACAAATTTGAATCTTTCATTGAAAGTGCAGAGAAAGTGCTGTTGACCTGAAACTAATAAACTGCTAGTTATTTCTCTAGCAAAATGGGTTTATTTGGGATCAACAAAGTATTGCAGTTTTGGGTTTGCAACCATGGTGAGCTACACATGCAAGAGTCCTATATAGCTAGGAGAGGAGAACTCTTTCAAAGAGGGGAAAAGGAAGTTGGGATGGGTATAGTGAACAAATAGTCTATTGGAGGAATTGAAATTTGGATATATAGTGGCTTTTCATTGGCTGAGCTCTTGCCAGGCAAGAAGGGAAAGTGTTTCTTCTTCCTTTTGGGCTGTGCTATCATCATAGAGCATGAGAGCGCCCTCTTCTGGCCTCCTGTCTGTTTAAATTGAGGTTTCTGTTTATTAAATTTTCAGTGTTAACCAAAACTATTGAGAGAAAAAAACTACACTTAGATATATCCCAGTGGAATTTCTGAATCCTATGCACAAAGAGACACTTTATAAGATTTTAGACTGAAAAAGCAGGTACTGTCTTTTCAGTCTAAATGGAGAAAAAATCAAATTGATATTTGTCTTCTTGTCTGTAACAGTGGATGCTAAAAGACAGTGGAGCAGTGTAGTCAGAGTTCCACAGGAAAAATATTCTGACAGTATTGTATGCATTCAATTTATAGATGTGTAGCTATTTTTTATGGTACTGTGATATCCTCACTTGTAATAAGAAATATATATATTTGGCCTTTGTCCAGTTTCTGGCACAGAGCTCCTAAAACCCTAGGAATTTCCTAAGAGATAAGAGCAATAAAGGTATCTTTTGTCATATTAATGAGGTGACTTTTGGACTGCACCTAAGGATAGGGGTTGGTTGCCAGGAGACCCAACCGAGTGATTAGAGGGTTAGAACTTTGAGTCCCACCTCTGTGACCTCAGAGAAGGGGAGAGGGACTGGAGGAACCAATCTCTAATGGTCATTGATTTAATCAATCATGCTTATATAATTAAGCCTTCATAAGAACTCCCAAAAGACTGGGTTTAGAGCAGGGGTCCCCAACCCCCAGGCCGAGGACTGTGGGCCGCACAGCAGGAGGTGAGCAGTGAGCTAGCAAGAGAAGCTTCATCTGCCGCTCCCCATCGCCCATTGCTCCCCATTGCTCACATTACTGCCTGATCCATCCCCCCAGCCCCGCCTGTGGAAAAATTGCCTTCCATGAAACCGGTCCCTGGTGCCAAAAAGGTTGGGGACTGCTGGTTTAGAGAGCTTCCAGGTTGGTGAATATGGGTGACTGGGGGAGAGTTGTGCACCTAGAGAGAGCATGGAAGTTCTGTGCCCTTTTCCCTTACCTTGCCCTATGTATCTCTTTAGCTGGCTGTTTCTGAGCTATATCCTCTTATAATAAACCAGTAATCTAGCAATGAGTTCTGAATTCTGTGAACTGTTCTAGCAAATTAATTGAAGCCAAGGAGGGGGTTGTAGGAACCTCTGATTTATAACCAGCTGCTCAGAAGTATAGGTGACAACCTAGACTTGTGATTGGCCTCCTGAGTTGGAGGGGGTCATTGGAATCTCCAATTGGAATCTCCAGTTTGTAGCTGGTTGGTCAGAAGCACAAGTAACAACCTGGGCTTGAGATTGACTTCTGAAGTGGAGGGCAGTCTTGTTGGACAGAGAGCCCTTTACCTGCAGAATATGATGCTATCTCTGGGTAGATAGTGTCAGAACTGAGTTGAATTAAGTTGAATTCTCAGACACCATGCTGGTGTCTGAGAATTGTTTGGTATTGTGTGGGAGCCCTCCCCGACCCCGGCCCCTACACACATTGGAATTAGGTCCAGGAACCCAAGAAAGGTACCAAGATAGACTTCTCAGACAAAATTCCTCAAGGAAGTTCTCTGGCCAAATGAAGTTGAATCAGAATAAATACCTCAAGTAAAGGTGGATCAGAATAAATATCTCAAGTAAAGGAAAGATTAATTGATATAACTGAACTAATTGAAAATTCTTATGTCATGAGGTATAAATCTTACAAAACAAATTTTTTTTTTCAGTTTCTATTACCACTGTGTTCTGTAGAAATTCTCTTGCCTGGTGAATGAATAGCATGCTCTTTAATGACATCTAACTCTAATTCTAGACGTTTTTACTTTCTTTTATTAAAATAGTCACATTCCAGCTATTAAGACTTACTCTTGCTCATTTTGTTTAAATAAACCCACAGAGAAGTACATACATAATTGTAAAATACAATGAATTATATTATGTCACATCTGTTACATGAGCATGATTGATTAAATCACTGGCCATTAGAGATTGGTTCCTCCAGCCCCCCTCCCCTTCTCTGAGGTCACAGAGGTGGGACTCAAAGTTCTAACCCTCTAATCACTCGGTTGGGTCTCCTGGCAACCAACCCCTATCCTTAGGTGCAGTCCAAAAGTCACCTCATTAATATGACAAAAGATACCTTTATTGCTCTTATCTCTTAGGAAATTCCTAGGGTTTTAAGAGCTCTGTGCCAGAAACTGGACAAAGGCCAAATATATATATTTCTTATTACAAGTGAGGATATCACAGTACCATAAAAAATAGCTACACATCTATAAATTGAATGCATACAATACTGTCAGAATATTTTTCCTGTGGAACTCTGACTACACTGCTCCACTGTCTTTTAGCATCCACTGTTACAAGAAGGCCAATATCAATTTGACTTTTTCTCCTTTTAGACTGAAAAATCAAGAAATAAAATTTTACTAACACTCCAGAAACCCCAGTTGTGTTGTGTTCTACTTACTATACCCTCTAAGGGTAATTATTGTCTTGATTTCTAACACAGCAGATTAGCTTTCCTCAGTTTGAACTTATTCAGATGGAACATACCATATGATTCTTCTATATATGACTTTTTTTGCTCAGTTTTATGTTTGTAAAACTCATTCATTTGTGGAGAATAATTTATTCCTTTTCATTGCTGTGTAATATTCTACTGTACTTTGAATATACTACAGTTTATTCTTTCTACAATTGGTGGATAGTTTTTTACTATTATGAATAGTATATGCTTGTACATATCTTTTGGTAAATGTAGGTAAGAATTCTTGAACTGCTAGTCATAGGGTGTGCATATGTGAATTTTTTAATTATTTAATTAAATACATAATTTTTATGTATTTAATTTTTAAATGAATACTGTTAAATAACTTTTCAGTCTTTGAAAAGTTATGCTGTGTTTCTGCTAGCAGCATATGAGAATTCTAGTTGCTTCACATCCTTGCTAACACTTGGTTTTCATTTTAGTCATTCTGGTGGATGTAGTGGTATCTCGTTGTGGTATTAATTTGTGTTTTTCTTGATGACTAATGAAGTTGAGCAGTTCTCTCTGTGTGTGTGTATGTCTGACAAGGGTCTTGTAACCAAACACATAAAGAACTCCTAAAAATCAATTAAAAAAAATTTTTAATGGCACACAAACTAATACAAAGTGGACAAATATTGAACAGGCATTTCAGAAAATAGATAGCAAATACACACAATTATCTTCTCTCACTCTGTTGTTTTGTCTTTTTATTGTGTTAATGGTGTCCATTGATGAAAAACAGTTTTTTTAATGTAGTCCAGTTGGTCAAGTATTTTCCTTTATGGTGATTTTTGTCTGCTTCTTTCATGGAAATTTTTATTTGAAGGTCATGGATATATTGTATTTTCGCTAGTAGTTTTATTCCTTTATTTTTCATATTTATATCTATAATTAATCTAGAATTTATTTTTATATATAACTTAAGGTGGAGGTTGAGATTCATGTTTTTAATATAGATATCAAATTGACTCAGCATTATTTAATAAGAAGACCATAATTGCCTCATTGTACTTCTGTATCACCTTTGTCATAAGTCAAGGGGTCATATAGATTGGAGTCTATTTCTGGGCTCTGTTCTGTTCCATTGATCTATTTATGTCAACACCTCACTGCCTGAACTGTACTGTTTTACATTAAGTCTTGATATATGGTAGTTTAGGTCTTCAGTTTTGTCGGTCCCATCCATTTGAAAGCTTCATTCTCATGTTTCATTCAAAGCTTTCTCCCTTTGTATTGTGTGAAGAGGAATATGTAGACAGCACTCATACCTCTTCCCTCACCTTCCTGTTCCCTCTGCCCCTGAATCCCCTCTTCACTTTTCTAGGAGGAGGGCAAAGGGCCAAAAGATGTCTTCTTATACAATGTGACAGCCCATGGCAAAGTTTTTGACCCTTTTCTCCTTGTCATTATTCCTAAACTGGTTTGTCCACAGCTTCCCACAGGTGGATGCTGCCACACCTAGCAGGAAGCCTCAGGCTATATTCCTCTAGTGCCTTTTTACCTACTGCTGCATTGATTGATGGTCTGCCTGTGGCTCCCAATTGCATCTACCAATTGCTACCCCAATTTAGGCTCCCCTGGGTCTGAACAGAATCTGTATTCCATACTTTTAGAAAATATGCTTTCTGACCAGGAACTGTTTGCCATTCCAGACCAATGTTTCCCCATCTTCTTCCTCTACTCCCACTCCACCTCAACTCCAGAAGGTCTGGGGTAGGTCAGCAAAGAGAATGTTTAATCCTGGATAGAACTTGTCAGTTATTCCTTCTTACAGACACTCCCCAACTTTTTTCTTGGTACCCCCCACTTCCCTGGGCTTTGGGGAGGGAAATCAGTTAAGTGTTTTTCCCCTTCACTTGGAGGAGGGGAGGAGAACAGACAGCCTCTCTACACAAAGACTACATTCCCCCAAATGTGACCATGTTATACTCCTGTTGACTTAAAGAAAAATGAACAACACAACAGTTGTGAATTTAAGTTGTATTCAGGGAAGAGGACTATAGTCCAGGAGACAGCCTCTCAGTAGCTCTGAGAAAGTTGCTCTAAAGAGATAGGAGAGAAGCGAATATATATATGATTTGGCTAGGGACTACGTGCAGTCAAGCATACATCTTGGTAAAAGATTACTGCTAGTTACAAAGAATAGATATCTCAAGTTAATGATTTTAGTGCTCTTCTGTGTATGGGAAGATGCAAGAATCTGGGTTCATTAAACTTCTTCCTGAGATATACATCAACTTTCTAAGGGGCTTGTTTTTTCAAAGCACAGAATGCCTTATCCTGTTTTTTATCCCGAATTCCTCTCAGGGTGCATGTTGGTCAGCAACTACAGTGGCTAATGATTTATTCCTTATAGAACTGGTTGGTGAGCAACATTCTTTGTTTTACACTCTCAGTCCTTCTTTCTTATCTCTTAAAGTTAAAGACTCCTTGCAGATCTGAGGTGGAAGAATCTCATGCCAGTACCTATGCCTTTCATGAACATGGCTATCCTTGTTGTAGTCCTTGTGACTGTTGGTTACCTCAAGGCAGCAAAAGATATTAACCATATTACATATAATCTTGTTAAATAAGAAACCACGTTGAGTAGGAAACTAGTAAAACCTAAATCACTGTTGATAATATGGTTGTAAAATGTAACACAATTATTAGGAAATGTTTCTGAAATAAAAGTCATAAAGAGGAAATAGTAATATAGCATTAAAATTCCGCATTATTTCATCAAGGCTTTGGAGTGAAGATGAGAAAAGAAAGATGCAAATTATACTTTGTTAAGGATGGACATGGTTACAATTTAATTCTTGACACCAGTAAGAAATTACAGTTTAATGTATTTGCAAAGAAGTAGAGGACTAATATAGTAGAAATAAAATGATAAGGAAGAATAACTAGAGAAAAATAAAGAAATGAAGAAAGCTTGAACATGAAAACAGAAAAAAGAAAAGAGGAAAAAAGAACAGGATAATAAAATTTAGTCATAGGAATAATACCAAATGTAATAGAGACACAGATGTAGAGAACAAACATATGGACACCAAGGGGGGAAAGTGGCGGGGGTGTGGTTGTGGGATGAATTGGGAGATTGGGATTGACATATATACACTAATATGTATAAAATGGATAACTAATAAGAAGCTGCTGTATAAAAAAATAAATAAAATTCATAAAAAAATTAAAAGACAAAGCTTCTTAGATTATAAAACAAAAAAAGCCAACCGTGGCTATGCTGTTTTCAAGAGATATAGCCAAGATAAAATGATAGAAATAGAAGGAAAATAAATGGATAGTCAAAACTATACCAGTTATATATAAACAAAGAGAAAGCTGAGCTGGCAATATTAATTACAGACAAAATATATTTTAAGATAGAGACCATTATATGGAATTAAACCAATTTTTTGGTAATACATAATTTATAAAGATGTATCATTCTTTTGCTCAACTGAAGAATATAACAAAACAAGCAAATTTAGAAATTCAAAGAAAGTTTGATGACAGTTCAATCACAGAGATATACTTACTATGCATGGTAACACTTCTCAGAATTTGATGATGAAGTAGAGAAACTAGGCTTATAGATGGTATGAATTATGCAGTTAATAAGCTTGAAAAATATACATCTCACCTTTAGAAACAGAGAATACACTTACTGCTTATGTAACATAAAACTACATACTAGTTTTCAAAGAAAATCTAAATAAATTATTTGAAGTTGAATAATTATGCTGTGAGTATAATGTGGTATTGGGTGGGCCAAAAAGTGCCTTTGGTTTTTTAAGTAAAAATAAAAGACACATTTTTCATTTTCACCAAGAACTTTATTGAACAACGTATTCACTCTTTTGTTCCACTACCTTCTGCCATTTTTCAGGCAACTTCATAATTCCATCTTCCCAACATTTTTTATCTTCTTGAGCAAAGGACTGTTCCAGGTGCCTTTTACAGTCTTCCAGGGAATTGAAATTTTCTCCATTCAGAGAATTTTGTAAAGACTGAAATAAATGGAAATCTGAAGGTGCAATGTCTGGTGAATACGGCAGATGAATCAGAACTTCCCAGCCAAGCTGTAACAGTGTTTGCCTGGTCATCAAAGAAACAGGCAGTCTTGTGTTATCCTGATGGAAGATTATGAATTTTCTATTGACTAATTCTGGATGCTTTTCATCTAATGTCGCTTTCAGTTGGTCTGATTGGGAGCAGTACTTGTTGGAATTAATCGTTTGTTTTTCTGGAGGGAGCTCATAACAGAGGAGTCCCTTCCAATCCCACCATATACACAACATCACCTTCTTTGGATGAAGACCGGCCTTTGGTGTGGTTGGTGGTGGTTCACATTTCGCTTGCTCCATGCTCTCTTCTATTCCACATTATTGTACAGTATCCACTTCTCGTTGCCCGTCACAATTTGTTTTAAAAATGGAACGTTTTCATTATGTTTAAGTAGAGAATTGCATGCGGAAATATGGTTAAAAAGGTTTTTTTCGCTTAATTTGTGTGGAACCCATAACATCAAGGTGATTCACATAACCAAGCTGGTGCAAATGATTGTCAAGACTTGCTTTGTATATTTTGAGTATGTCAGCTATCTCCCGCGTGGTATAACGTTGATTGTCTTCAATTATTGTTTCGATTTGATCGCTATCAACTTCAACTGATCTACCTGACCATGGAGCATCGTCCAGCGAGAAATCTCCAGCACAAAACTTCACAAATCACTTTTGACATGTTCGTTCTGTCACAGCGCCTTCTTACACTGCACAAATCTTTTTGTGTGTTTCAGTTGCGTTTTTACCCTTCTTGAAATAATGAAACATAATATGCCGAAAATGTTGCCTTTTTCTTCCATCTTCAATATTAAAATGTCTGCAAAAATTCACCAATTTTGATGGGTTTTTTTACATGCATGCTGATATGACAGCTGTCACATACAATCTAACAAAATTGTTTCGAATGAAGTTAAAGACAACTAAGTATTACTAGAGCCATCTTACAGAAAAAACAGAATGAACCTTTTGGCCCACCCAATAAAACTGGAAATATATCATTAAGAGAAAATGAATCTAAACACTTAACAAATTTTAAAATGAGTACAACTTTCAGGGTAAAAGGGAAATCACAGCTGAATTACAGACTGTATATGTAGCAATTGATATGAAAATATGACTTGTCAAAACCTAAGTGATGTGGACAAACCTACAGTCAGTAGAAATGTCATAACCTGTAATGCTCTTTAAAAAAATATATATTTATTTATTTTTTGGCCGTGGCACAGCATGTGATATCTTACTTCCTCAACCAGGGATTGGACCCGAGCCCCCTGTGGTGTAAGCACGGAGTCTTAGCCACTGGACTGCCAGGGAAGTCCCGCTTTTAAATAAGAAAGAATAAAATTAAATGAGTTAAGCATTCAACTCAAAGAGCTAGAAAAAAAGGATATAATATAATAAATAGATGATTGAATTCTTATAGTTAAGAACAGAAAGTAATTAGAAAGTAAACAAACAAATACATGAATAAGTAACACATTCAGTAGATGTTTGATAAAAATAAAGCTAATTGAATCTTTGAATATGACAATAAAATAGACCCACCTAGGCAAACCGAGGAAAGAAGAATAATATAGCACATTAGGAACGAAAATGGTAACAGAACTATAAATACAGAAGATAGTAATAAATATAAAAATATGTGCAATTTTTTCAATAAATTAGAAAACCTAAATGGAAATAGTTGATTTCCTAGGAAAAATGTAAATTACAAAATTGATCCAAGATGAGGTTGACAGTATTGATAGATCAGTAACCATAGTAGACACTGGAAGTTTTAAGGATTTACTCCGAAAAAGTGCTAGTCCTAGATGATTTTACATGTTTGTTCTTTCAAATATTCAAGTAACAAACACTTTCTATGTTAGTTGATTTATTCTGGAGATTAAAAAAAGGCAGAAAACTCTTCATTTACATAACCCTGATACCAAAACTGAAGAGACCAGAAAACTGGTGACTGATTTTACATATGAATATGGATGCAAAACCCTAAATTACAAATAGCAATCCAGGATTACATTAAAATATACCCCATAGGTAGACAAGTTTACCTTCAGGAGTGTAAAGACGGTTCTCATCAAGAATTAATTAGGGTTTCTCTGGTGGCACAGTGGTTAAGAATCTGCCTGACAATGCAGGGGACGCAGGTTCGAGCCCTGGTCCGGGAAGATCACACATGCTGCAGAGCAACTAAGCATGTGTGCCACAACTACTGAGCCTGCGCTCTAGAGCCCGCATGCCACAACTACTGAAGCCCGCATGTCTAGAGCCTGTGCTGCACAACAAGAGAAGCCACTGCAATGAGAAGCCCTGCACATTGCAACAAAAAGTAGCCCCCGTGAGTAGCAGTGAAGACCCAGCACAGCCAAAAATTAAATAAATAAGTAAATAAATAAATAGATAAATTTATTAAGAAAAAAAAAGAATTGGCTTCCCTGGTGGTACAGTGGTTGAGAATCCGCCTGCCAATGCAGGGGACACGGGTTCAATTCGAGCTCTGGCCCAGGAAAATCCCACATGCCAAGGAGCAACTAATCCCGTGTGCCACAACTACTGAGCCTGTGCTCTAGAGCCCGCGAGCCACAACTACTGAAGCCTGTGTGCCTAGAGCCCGCACACCGCAACCAGAGAAACCACCGCGCATCACAACAAAGAGTAGCCTCCTCTCGCAAGTAGAGAAAGCCCGCGCGCAGCAGCAAAGACCCAGCGCAGCCATAAATAAATACATAAATAAATAAAAATAATAATATTAATGTATTAAAGGAGAAAACATATACTCATCCTGAAAGACCCTAAATAAATTTAACAAATCATAAGAACATTCCTTCCTTACTCTTCCTACAGACATGATGATTACTATGTGTCAGGCACTGTACTAGCACTTTTCATGGGTCTATCTGATCTTCACATCCTTATGAAGTAGCTATTACTGGTATGTTCATTTTATAGATGAGGAGACTGAGGCACAGAGTGGTTACATAATCTTCCCAAGGTCATGCAGTTAGAAATGGAACCAGTATTCGAATTTAGGCAGTTTGAATCCTGAGTGTGCTTTTTAGCCACTATGCTATTCTGCTGCTTCCTGTTCATTAACAAAGTAATAAAAACTTCCTTAATACGGTGAAAATGTATCCATGAGAAGCCAACAGCAGACATCATACTAAATGGTGAAACCCTGCCAGGCATGCCATTAAGTTCATCAACAAGATAAGAATTACACTCTCATTATTTTAGTGGTTCTAGCCATGCAGTTTTAAGAAAAAAAAATCCAGGCTAAGGTCAGGTGATTAGCAGTGTAATTCCATTTACAACTTTAATTCTCCCTTGCCATGCAGCGTGACATATTCTCAGAATCCGGTGATTAGGACATAGACATCTTTGGGGTACCATTATTCTGCCTACCACAGTACCCTTGGAAATATTGTTACCTAAGAAAAGAACATGAGGATAAGAACAATTGCCACCAAAATCAGTGCTTGCATAGCAATGAGAGCTTAATTTGCCTTGTCTGTTAGTTCATTTTTCAGGAGTTATATCTAGGTGAAGAAGAGAAGTTGAGGGCTGGAAGGAATACGTTTTACACTTAGCACTAATTACAAAGTTGAAACTGGGTTGAAATAGATGCTCTAGTTTTACTCTTAGGTTTTCTTAACTATGTTTCTCTTCATGGTTGCAAATTCCTTCTCATATTATAAAATGCTATCTTGTGGTGTATACTGTATGTTTAGTAGAGAGATGATAAGTTGTGTGATTATAACTCAAGGAGTTATTTCTGCTCACAGTTCACCGATTCTGATTTGCTGTGTGAATAGTTATTATTGAGAGTTACATCAAGCAATCAAGGTGCACATTATTCATTAGAAAATGTTTGGTTAGTATAATTTTGGCTATGGTGCTCCCTAATATTACTTATGTAATATTGTGCATTTACAGTCTCTGATGTGACTATATACTTGGTCTATTACATATTTTATCTTGCTCAAACGGTAAGAAATTGTTAAAGATATTTTCTGGGACTCAATCACATGGGCATTTATTTACTACAAAGCCAGTCTTTTCAGTTATTTTTAGAAGACATTTAAAATTTTCAGAGTTAATCTTGTTTTTTCTTTTTTCTGAAAATAATTATATAGGACTACCCTATGTAGTGCAATAGAGTAGCCACTGTCCATGTGAGGCTATAAAGCACTTGAAATATGACTAGTCCTAATTGCAGTGTGCTATAAATGTAAAATAAACACTGATTTTGACAACAGTACAGAAAATGTAAAATACCTCAATAATTTTTATATTCCATATTGAAATAATGTTTGGATATACTAGGTTAAATAAAATATACAAAAAACTAATTTCATCTCTTTTTAAAATCTTTTTAACGTGGCTACTAGAACATTTAAATTTACATGTATGGCCCACGTTATTCCAGACTTATTACACTCATATGAGATACTTCTAGCCCATGTTAATAAAATTACATCATCACTATGGAGATGAGAACTTAACTTACAGTACTCAATTGCGTGTGCACGTGTCCAGTTCATCCAAAGATGGAAGCAAACTGTTAAGATATGGATTGAAAAGAACAGGGCTTTGTTTTCATTGCTTGAAATTATATGACATGTCAGAAGACCATTTCTACATACTCTGACCCTGCTTGAGGCGTTCGATGCACATTCTGTACATTTTCATATCTGGAGCCTTGGAGTGACCTCAAGTGTCAGATAAGAATCAAGAAAAGCTGAAAGGTTTTGTGTTGCTCCTGAAGAATTTGTCGCATAGGTTGGTAGAGGGTATAATGATGATCAATTTGTGGAGTAACTGTGTTTAAGTCTTGTTTGCTATACACAAGATTGTATTGGCCCAAGAAACTCAGACTTACAGTTTATTTAGGTATAATCTTAAATATGTGAGAGCTTAGGGAACATAGTATTCTCATTAATGAACGTCCAGGTTATTTGAAATTTCTGTGGAAAACCTATTTTGTTTATATTCTAAAATGTACTAATCCAATTTGATATATTAGTACAAATAGCATAACAAAGGAAATTAAATCTTTGGTAATTGGGGCTCTCATATCGTCTCAGAGCATTCATTCTCTGTATGAATTCTCACATACAGAATATAAAATATAGACAAGTTAGTATAGGAGATGAAATTGAGCATATATTAGACTAAGACCAAGGATCTATATATTTCCTTTTTGGGAATAAATATTTAATAAAATTTAAAACTTTTTCAAGACATCTCTTAAAGGTATTTAGAAATTCTTGTATTTTATAAAACAGGCTTAAGTTTATCAAGGTTTTAATATAGGCCCTCTTTTTGAATTTAAAGATTATCATTGAGAAACAAGAGGAGTGCAGTGCAAAAAGTTGGAATGAAGTAGAACATTAGCTCAAAGCTTGAGCTTATAAACATCAAAGTTTATTATATTTTTAATTAACTTTTTAGTTGGAAGGTCTGAGTCTGGCTTATTTTTACTCTTTCAAGTGTGTGTGGATGTTCTATGGATATGTGGATATGTGCCTAAGGTAGTCAAATATATTTATATGTATGCTAAATTCTATCCTGAACCTCCTTGTTTAAAAAAAGATGTATCCACATTCATTCTGTTTAGGAAAGGAGACATGCATTGGAGATTTTTTTCCTCATGCTCCTATTATAATTAATTCTTTTTTTTTTTTTTTGATAGTGGGGAACTGAGATGGTATAGGTAAATGAAATCTATAGACCTTGAATCTTACTTTTGTTATAAATATCATATCTTCCCCTACTAAATATTTATAAGGTCTAATAACATGCAGGAAATTTAAAAATAATTTGAGTTAATTTACAGTATTTTCTCATTTCTTTTCCATGCTTTGCCAGAGGTATTCCTGAGCAACATAGTGTGCTAGTCACCTTTAACTAAAACTTGGCTTTCCCCGAAAGACACCAGTGCCCTCGCAGTTCTCTCTAATGGAGATATCCCATCTTCCATGCATTTCGCTCATGGTAGAAATCTCAGTCATTCTTTTGTTCTTATCCTATTCATATGGATACCATCTCCCATAGGTTTTTATTTTAGACATGTCTACTTGAGTTTACTCCCTCTTCTCTACCTCTGTATATCCACTAGTTCAGATTTCTTTGTTTCTTCCCTAGATTGTTAAAACAGACTACTAACCTGACTCCCTGCAACCAATTTGTTCACTCTCTTCACCTTCCAACTGTCTTTAGAAAGAGCTCTCATTATAAAATACTGACCCCAGGGACTTCCCTGGTGGTCCAGTGGTTAAGAATCCTCCTTCCAATGCAGGGGATGCATGTTCGATCCCTGGTCAGGGATCTAAGATCCCACATGCCACGGGGCAACTAAGCCCACGCACTCTGGAGCCTGTGTGCCACAATGAAAGATCCCACATGCTGCAACTAAGACTCCATGCAGGGCTTCCCTGGTGGCGCAGTGGTTGAGAATCTGCCTGCCAATGCAGCGGACATGGGTTCGAGCCCTGGGCTGGCAAGATATCACATGCCGCGGAGCAACTAGGCCCGTGAGCCACAACTACTGAGCCTGCGCGTCTGGAGCCTGTGCTCCGCAACAAGAGAGGCCGTGACAGTGAGAGGCCCGTGCACCGCGATGAAGAGTGGCACCCGCTTGCTGCAACTAGAGAAAGCCCACGCACAGAAATGAAGACCCAACACAGCCAAAAATAAATAAATTAAATTAAAAAAAAAGACTCCATGCAGCCAAATAAATATTTTAAAAAATAATTAAAAAATAAAAAATATAAAAACAATAATAAAACACTGACCCGATCCAGAAACATGCGTAGTATCTTTCTGATAACCCTCTAGGTCCACAGTGCTTATAGGATAAAGGCTAAGCTTCTTGGCATGTTATAAGGCTCTTCACAATCTGGAGCAAACCTGTCTTTTCTCCTTCATATTCTATTGTTTTTAAAAAAACTTTCCTTGAAAAATACTTGATAATTTTGACTATTCAAACAATTCAGAGGCGACTAATTATTTTTGCATGCATTTTTCTATGTTAATGCAAATGTTTAACATCAGTATAATGGGACTAATAACAGTCTCTGTCTTATAGTTGTGTGGATGTAAATGAGTCAATGTATGTAAAGCATTTAGGATATTGACATATTCACACAATATTATGCAACTTGCTTTTTTCATTTAATATGTTTTCAAGGTCAGTACATATAAATCAAACTTACTTGTTTTAATAGTTGCATAATATTCCATGGTGTAGATAAATCCTAATTAATTTTTCCCTTTTTGATGGGCATTCATGAGCTTTCTCTTTTTTACTATTAAAATTATACAGTAAATATTTTTGTGCCTGTAGTCTTCATATTAATACTTTTATTTCATAGGCATCTAGAGGAAGTTGCAGGAAAAAGATTGTGAAATTAAGTCATTATGGGATCTATATACCACCAATTATAGACAATACTAAAAAAAAAAAAAGTGATTCTAGTGCCAGAATAGAGAAATTGGTGAATACAAGAGAACCCCTAGAAACAGACCAACAGTACATACTGGCTTACCTTCAAGATATTGTCAGTTCGGTTCCAGACCACTGCAGTAAAGCATATATCGCAATAAAGCAAGTCACATGAACTGTTTTTGTTTCCCAGTGCATATAGAAGTTATGTTTATACTGTAGTCTGTTAAGTGTACAATACCATTATATTAAAAAAGCAATGTACATACCTTAATTGAAAAATTCTTTATTGCTAAAAAATCATAACCATCATCTGAGCCTTTAGCAAGTTGTAATCTTTTTGCTGGTGGAGGGTCTTACTTCTGTATTGATAGCTGCTGACTGATCTGGGTGGTGGTTGCTGAAGTTTGGGGCGGCTGTGGCAATGTCTTAAAATAAGACGGCAATGAAGTTTGCCCTATCGATGAACTCTTCCTTCCATGAACGATTTCTTTGTAGCAGGGGGTGTTGTCTCATAGCATTTTACCCATATTGTAACCTTGTTGCTGCTTTATCAACTAGGTTTATGTGGTATTCTAAATTCTTTGTTGTCATTTCAACAGTCTTCACAGTGCCTTCACCAGGAATAGATTCTGTCTCAAGAAACCACTTTTGTTGCTCATTCATAAGAAGCACCTCTTCACCTATTCAAGGTATATCATGAGATGGCAGCAGTTTGGTCACATCTTTGGTTTCTACTTCTAATTCTAGTTCTCTTGCTACTTCTACCACATCTGCAGTTATTTCCTCCACTGAAGTCTTGAGCCCCTCAAAGTCAGCCATGAGAGTTGGAATCAACTTCTTCCAAATTCCTGTTAGTATTTTGACCTCTTCCCATGAATCACAAATGTTCTTAATGTCTTTCAGAAGGTGAATCCTTTCCAGAGGTTTTTTTTTTTTTTAACATCTTTATTGGGGTATAATTGCTTTACAATGGTGTTAGTTTCCTCTTTATAACAAAGTGAATCAGCTATACATATACATATATCCCCATATCTCCTCCCTCTTGCGTCTAAGTCAGAAGGTTTTCAATTGACTTTGCCCAGATCCATCAGAGGAATCATTATCTATGGCAGATTTAGTCTTATGAAATGTATCTTAAATAATAAGACTTGAAAGTTGAAGTTACTTCTTGATATGTGGGCTGTAGAATGGATGTTGTGTTAGCAGGTGTGAAAACAACATTAATCTTATTGTACATCTCCATCAGAGTTCTTGAGTGACCAGGTGTATTGTCATTGAGCAGTACTATTTGGAAAGGAATCTTGTTTTCTGAGCAATTGGTCTCAACAGTGGGCTTAAAATATTCAGTAGACCACGTTGTAAACAGGTGTGCTATCATCCAGGCTTTCTTGTTCCATTTATAGAACATAGAGTAGATTTAGCATAAGTCTTAAGGGCCCTAGGATTTTCAGAATGGTAAATGAGCATTGGCTTCAATTTATTTTTAATTAATTAATTAATTAAAAAAATTGAAGTATAGTTGATTTACAGTTGGCTTAAAGTCACCAGGTGCATTAGTTCCTAACAAGAGAGTCAGCCTGTCCTTTGAAGCTTTGAAGCCAGATGTTGACTTCTCCTCTTTAGCTATGAAAGTCCTAGATGGCATAGTCTTCTAAAGTAAGACTGTTTTGTCTACACTGAAAATCTGTTGTTTAGCACAGCTACTTTCATTAGTTATTTTAGTTAGATCTTCTGGATAGCTTGCTATAGCTTCTACATTAGCACTTGCTGCTTCATCTTGCACTTGTGTTTGTTGGTTTTTAAAATTTATTTATCTATCTATCTATCTATCTATCTTACTGGAATCTTAGTTCCCTGACCAGGGAACAAACCCAGGCCCCCTGTAGTGGGAGTGCAGAGTCCTAACCGCTGGACTGCCAGGGAATTCCCTCATCTTGCACTTTTATGTGATGGAGATAGAGTCTTTCCTTAAATCTCATGAACCAACCTCTGCTGGCTTCAAACTTTTCTTCTGCAGCTTTTTCACCTCCCTCTCAGCCTTCATAGAATTGAAGAGAGTTAGGGTCTTGCTCTGCATAGGTTTTTGCTTAAGGGAATGTTGTGGCTCATTTGATCTATCCAGACCACTAAAACTTTCTTCTTATCAGCGGTAAGGCTGTTTCACTTTTTTATCATTTATGTGTTCATTGGAGTTGCACTTTTAATTTCCTTCAAAAACTTTTCCCTTGCATTCACAATGTGGCTAACTGTTTAGTGCAACAGGCCTAGATTTTAACCTATCGTGGCTTTTGACATGTCTTCACTAAGCTTAATCATTTCTAGCTTTTGATTTAAAGTGAGAGATGTGTGATTCTTTCTTTCACTTGAACACTTAGAGGCCACTGTAGGGTTATTAATTGTCCTCATTTCAATACTGTGTCTTGGGGAAGAGGGAGGCCTCAGGAGAGGGAGAGAGGTGGAGAATGGCGGTCTGTGGAGCCGTCAGGACACGTACAAGATTCATCAAGTTCACTGTCCTATGTGGACATATTTCTTGATGCCCCAAAACAATTCATAGATCATCATAACAAATATAGTAATAAATAAGAATTTGAAATATTGTGAGAATTACTAAAATGAATTGCAGAGACATGAATTGAGCAAATGCTGTTAGAAAACAGTGAAGATAGACTTGTTCAACACAGAGTTGCAACAAATCTTCAATTAAAAAGAAAAGCAAGTCCATTCTCTACGTCTGTGTCTTTATGCCTGCCCTGCCACTAGGACACAGTGGGGGAAAGGGAAGCTGGGACAAAGCGAGAGAGTAGCATTGACATATATACACTACCAAATGTAAAATAGATAGCTAGTGGGAAGCTACTGCATAGCACGGGGAGATCAGCTCGATGCTTTGTGACCACCTAGAAGGGTGGGATAGGGAGGGTGGGAGAGAGGCTCAAGAGGGAGGGGATATGGGGATATATGTATACATATGGCTGATTCACTTTGTTGTACAGCAGAAACTCACACAGCATTGTAAAGCAATTATACTCCAATAAAGATATAAAAAAAAATCAGTATCTGCAAAACAATAAATTGAAGTGCAATAAAATGGGGTATACCTGTATAAAAATTTAGTTTAAGGTTAAGTTAACACTTGAAAGAAGCAGGAAGAGGAAGAATGATTCAATAAAAAATCCTGAAAAAGTGTTTTAATTATTGAGAGGGAAAAAAAGTTCAGTTCCTTACCTCATACGATTTAGCTCCCCTGCCCTCATCTGGGCCTGTTGCCTCTAATCCAGAGACTATGTGTTTTATTCATTTCAGGGGATAAATCTCCCATTCTGCTGTTTCAAGAAGAAGCAATCTGAGAACCTGACTGATTTAGATTTTCAACGGATGTTGTTGGATATTTGAATATTTCATTCCTTTTTATTGCTGAGTAGCATTCCATTGTATGAACATATCACAATTTTTTTTTTTTTTTTGGGGTACGCGGGCCTCTCACTGTTGTGGCCTCTCCCGTTGCGGAGCACAGCCTCCGGACTCGCAGGCTCAGCGGCCATGGCTCACAGGCCCAGCCGCTCCGCGGCATGTGGGATCTTTCCGGACCGGGGCATGAACCCGTGTCCCCTGCATTGGCAGGCGGACTCTCAACCACTGCGCCACCAGGGAAGCCCCATATCACAATTTTTTAAATTGATTTACCTGTTAATAGACATTTGGGTTATTTCAGTTTGGGGCTAGTATAAATAAAGCTGCTATGTATATTTATGTATAAGTCTTTGTATAGAAACATGCTGTCATTTCTGTTGACTAAATATCTAGAGTGGAATGACTGGATTGTATGGTAGTTCAGTGTTTGAGAGTTGTGGTTGATTTACATCCCTGTCAACATTGGTATGTGAAGTATTCTTAATCAGCACCATTGTAATAGATATGAGTAGTATCTCATGGTTTTAATTTGCATTTCTCTCAAGACAAATGATGTTGAGCACCTTTCCATGTTCTTACTTGCCATGTGTATATCTTCTTTGCTGAAGTATCTGTTCAAATTCTTTGCCCATTTTTTTTTTTTAAGATCATTGATTTTTTTTATCTATTATGGATCAAAGAATAGAAAAGAAAATGTGATTTGCAAAATTTTTCTCCCAGTCCCCATTTCCTTTTCATTCTCTTAACAGTGTCTTTGAAGAACAGAAGCTCATAATTTTGTTAAAGTCCAATTTGTCAAATTTTCTTGTGTGGGTTGTGCTTTGGTATTAAAATCTAGAAAATTTTTTGCTTAATCCAAGGTCACAAAAATTTCCCTGTACATTTTCTTGTAGAAGTTTTATGGTTTTAGGTTTTGCTTTTAGATCTATGATTTATTTTTAAGTGAATTTTTGTATATGGTGTGGTGAGGATATACAGGTTTGTTTTGGATATGGTATGGCCTAAGGATATCCATTTGTTCCAACACAATTTTTTGATAAGACTGTTCGTTCTTTAATGAATTGCTGTTGCACCTGTGTCAAAATCACTTGCATATATGTGTAGGTGGACTTTCTATTCCTCTGTTCTCTTCAAATAATCTATCTTTAATACCATACAATGTCTTGTTTACTATAGTTTTATCATAGTCTTGAAGTCAGGTAGTGTAAGTATCCAACTTTGTTCTTCTTTTTCAGAGTTGCTTTGGCTATCCTAGGTCCTTTGTATTTCCATATGAATTTTAGAATTAGTGAATTTCTACAAAAAAAGCTTGCTGGGATTCTGATTGCATTGTATTGAATCTAAAGATAAATCTGTGGAAAATTAACATCATAAAAATATTTAGTCTTCTGATTCATGAACTTGATATTATCTCACCATTTGTTTAGGTCCTCTTTAACTTTTCACAGCAATATTTTGTAGTTTTTAGTGTACAACTTTGTACATATTTTGTCAAATTTGTTCTTAAGTATTTAATATTTTTCTTGATATTGTAAATGATATTTAAAAAAATTTTGATTTCTAATTGTTCTTTGCTAGCATATAGAAATATAGTTGACTTTTACCTATTGAGTTGTTTCTTGCAAACTTGCTAAACACACTTTTTTGGTTGTGTTTTTTTTTTTTTTTTGAGTAAGGTTTTCCTTTTTTTTAAACATTTTATTTTGAAATAATTTTAGATTTATGGAAGTATTATGAAGAAAGGTCAGAGTTCCCTATATTTTTTATAGAACTTCCCCTAATTAAACACAATTTTAATTTTAGTAGCTCTTTTTGTAGATTTCATGGGATTTTTTACATACATGACTGTGTTGTCTTCAGTAAAGATAGATTTTCTTCTTTCTTTACAATCTGGATGTCTTTTATTTCCTTTTCTTTTCACTGCATTTCTAGCCACTACATTGGCTAAAATCTCTGGTACAAAAAAGTTTTTTGACTGCGTACATTATAGTTATTGGTGGTATATGACAAGGTAGGGCTCTCTGAGCCCCTCCCATTCTTTAAGTGGTCTGAGATTGAAACTGTATTGAGAATGGGAGATTCTCAGTGGGTTGGGGGATTGAGTTGGGGCAAGGACTCCCCAGCAGCTGAGCATATCTCTATTCCTCTCATGTTCTCGCTGTGGCTGGTGGCCCAGAGGGCTTTTACTCCTTGGAGGCCATGTGGATCATCAGTCCACTGCCCTATTACTGTAGCCAAATCCATGGTCCTACCAGGAAATGAGCTTGACAAAGTGGTTATTGAGGGCAATGCAAACCACGGTATCAAGGGTGAAAGAGTGGGTGTCACTGGTAAAGTTGCAGGAGACAGCAAGATTTTCAGTGTAGGCCAGGATGCTCTTTAGTGGGCCCTCTGATGCCTGCTTCACCAACTTTTTGGTGTCATTATATTTGCAACTTTCTCCAGATGGCAAGTCAGATCTATGATCATCATACTGTTGGTGGGGACACAGAAGGCCATGCCAGTATGCTTCCACTTCACCTCAGGGATGACTTTGCCAACAATCTTGGCAGTGCTAGTAGATGCCAAAATGATGTTTTGGGAAACCCTGTGGCTGTCACTGTATAGTTTCCCAGAGGGGCCATCAATTTTCAGTCTTCTGGGTGGCAGTGATGGCATTGACTGTGGTCATGAGTCCCTCTATGATGCCAAAGTTGTCATGGTTACCTTGGCCAGGGGTGCCAGGCAGTTGATGGTGCAGGAGGCATTGCTGACAATCTTGAGGGAGTTGACATACTTCTCATGGTTTATGCCCATCACAAACATGGGGGTTTCAGCAAAAGGGGCAGAGATGATGACCCTTTTGGCTCCACCCTTCAAGCGAACCTTAGCTTACTCCAAGGTAGTGAAGACATGAGTGGACTTCACCATATATCCAGCAGCAGCATCACCCCATTTGACATTGGCAGGATCTCATTACTGGAAGATGGAGATGGACTTTTCATTGATGACAAGCTTCCCAGTTTCAACCTTGACTGTGCCATCAAACTTGCCATGGGTAGAATCACATTGAAACATGTAGACCATGAAGTTGGGGTCTATGAAGGGTCATTGACGGCAACGTTTTCACTTTGCCAGAGTTAAAAGCAGCCCTGGTGACCAGATATCTGATACAGACAAATCCATTTACTCCAATCTTCACTATCATGTCTTAGCGATGCAGCTGGCACTGCACAGGAAAATCAGCTGTCTGTTGAATGAAGAAAAACAGAGAGCCTCGGGAAACAGACATAACTTGCCCTGTTCTTGATCTTAAGGGGAATACATTCAGTCTTTCATCATTAAGATTATGTTAGCTATAAGTTTTTTGTAGATGTATTTTATAGGTTGATGAAATTTCCTTCTATTCCCAGTTTAGTAACAGTTTTTATTAGGAATTGATGTTGGAGTTTGGCAAGTACTATTTCCATATCTGTTGAGATAATAATGATTTTTCTGTTTTAGTTTGTTAATATAGTAATTTATGAATGTTAAAAGAAATTTTCATTCCTGAAATAAACTCCATTTCATCATGGTGTAGTGTTCTTTTCATATATTGTTGGATTCAACTTGCTAGAATTTTGCTGAGAATTTTTGCTTCTGTATTCACGAGTGATATATTGATCTGTAGTTCTTTCTTGTCATATGTCTTTGGTGTCATAGAATATTAGGCAGTATTTGTGGCTCTTCAATATTTTGGAATGATTTTTGTAGAACTGATACTACTTCTTCCTTAAATATCTGGCATAATTCCCCATTGAAACCACCTGGACCTGGACGTTTTTATTTTGTTTTGTGGGGAATGTTTTGTAACCACAAGTTCAAGTTCAGTTTCCTTAATAGATGTAGGGCTATTCAGGTGATCCTATTTTTAAAAATGAGTTTTGGTGGTTTGTGTTTTTCAAGAAACTTGCCCATTTCATCTAAGTTTTTTAATTTATTGGTATAAAGTTATTAAAAATATTTTCTTACTGTTCATATTTTTAGAATATGTAGTGATATTACCTCTCTGCTCCTAAGTTAGTAATTTGTATCTTCTATTTTAATCCTTATCAGTTTGCCTATAGATTTTTAAATTTTATAGAGTATTTTAAAGAATCACTTTTTGATTTCATTGATTGTCTCTATTGTTATCCTGTTTTCTTTTTCACTGGTTTCCTTTCTTCTGCTTACTTTGGGGTTAATATGCTCTTCTTTTCCTGTTTCTTAAAGTGGAAGCTGAGGTCATCAATGTGGGACCTTTCTCTGATCTATCAGTGTCATTTTAATACTATACATTTTTCTTTAGGTACTACTTTAGTTGCATCCCCAAAGTTTTGATATTTTGTGTTTTCTTTCTCTTTCAGTTGTAAATACATTCCAAAATCTTTTTGATATCTTCTTTGACTTATGTATTATTCAGTTTCTAATATTTGTGGATATTAAAGATACCTTTTGGTGAACGATTTTTAATTTAATTGGAGTCAGAATATAGTTTTGTGATTTGAATCTTTTATTTTATTTTTAAATTTTTTTAAACATCTTTATTGGAGTATAATTGTTTTACAATGGTGTGTTAGTTTCTGCTTTATAACAAAGTGAATCAGATATACATATACATACATCACAATAGCTCCTCCCTCTTGCATCTCCCTCCCACCCTCCCTATCCCACCCCTTTAGGTGGTCACAAAGCACAGAGCTGATCTCCCTGTGCTATGCGGGGGCTTCTGACTAGCTATCTTTTTACATTTGGTAGTATATATAAGTCTATGCCACTCTCTCATTTCACCCAGCATACCCTTCCCCCTCCCAGTGTCCTCAAGTCCATTCTCTATGTCTTTATTCCAGTCCTGCCCCTAGGTTCTTCAGAACCATTTTTTTTTTTTTTTTTTTTTTGTTTCCTTTTTTTTTTGTAGCATACGGTATTTGTTTTTCTGTTTCTGGCTTACTTCACTCTGTATGACAGATTCTAGGTCCATCCACCTCACTACAAATAACTCAATTTCGTTTCTTTTTATGGCTGAGTAATATTCCACTGTATATATATATGCCACATCTTATTTATCCATTCATCTGTCAATGGACAATTAGGTTGCTTCCATGTCCTGGCTATTGTAAATAGAGCTGCAGTGAACATTGTGGTACATGACTCTTTTTGAATTATGGTTTTCTCAGGGTATATGCCCAGTAGTGAGATTGCTGGGTCCTATGGTAGTTATATTTTTAGTTTTTTAAGGAACCTCCATACTGTTCTCCATAGTGGCTGTATCATTTCCATTCCCACCAACAGTGCCAGAGGGTTCCCTTTTCTCCACACCCTCTCCAGCATTTATTGTTTGTAGATTTTTTGATGATGGCCATTCTGACTAGTGTGAGGTGATACCTCATTGTAGTTTTGATTTCCATTTCTCTAATGATTAGTGATGTTGAGCACCCTTTCATGTGTTTGTTGGCAATCTGTATATCTTCTTTGAAGAAATGTCTATTTAGGTTTTCTGCCCATTTTTGGATTGGGTTGTTTTGTTTATATTGAGCTGCATGAGCTGCTTGTATATTTTGGAGATTAATCCTTTGTCAGTTGCTTCATTAGCAAATATTTTCTCCCATTCTGAGGGTTTTCTTTTTGTCCTGTTTATGGTTTCCTTTGCTTTTCAAAAGCTTTTAAATTTCATTAGGTCCCATTTGTTTATTTTTGTTTTTATTTCTTTAGGAGATGGGTCAAAAAGGATCTTGCTGTGATTTATGTCATAGAGTGTTCTGCCTATGTTTTCTTCTAAGAGTTTTATAGTGTCTGGCCTTACATTTAGGTCTTAATCCATTTTGAGTTTATTTTTGTGTATGGTGTTAGGGAGTGTTCTAATTTCTTTCTTTTACATGCAGCTTTCCAGTTTTCCCCGCACTACTTATTGAAGAGACTGTCTTTTCTCCATTTTATATTCTTGCCTTCTTTATCAAAAATAAGGTGACCGTAGGTGCGTGGGTTTATCTCTGGGCTTTCTATCCTGTTCCATTGATCTATATTTCTGTTTATGTGCCAGTACCATACTGTCTTGATTACTGTAGCTTTGTAGTATATTCTGAAGTCCAGGAGCCTGATTCCTCCAGCTCCATTTTTCTTTCTCAAGATTACTTTGGCTATTTGTGGTCTTTTGTGTTTCCATACATATTGTGCAATTTTTTGTTCTAGTTTTGTGAAAAATGCCATTGGTAGTTTGATAGGGATTGCATTGAATCTGTAGATTGCTTTGGGTAGTATAGTCATTTTCACAATGTTGATTCTTCCAATCCAAGAACATGGTATATCTCTCCATCTGTTGATATCATCTTTAATTTCTTTCACCAGTGTCTTATAGTTGTCTGCATACAGGTCTTTTGTCTCCTTAGTTAGGTTTATTCCTAGGTATTTTATTCTTTTTGTTGCAAAGGTAAATGGGAGTGTTTTCTTAATTTCTCTTTCAGATTTTTCATCATTAGTGGATAGGAATGCAAAAGATGTCTGTGCATTAATTTTGTATCCTGTTACTTTACCAAATTCATTGATTAGCTCTAGTAGTTTTCTGGTAACATCTTTAGGATTCTCTATGTATAGTATCATGTCATCTGCAAACAGTGACAGTTTTACTTCTTCTTTTCCAGTTCGGATTCCTTTTATTTCTTTTTGTTCTCTGATTGCTGTGTCTAAAACTTCCAAAACTGTTTTGAATAATAGTGGTGAGAGTGGACAACCTTGTCTTTTTCCTGATCTTAGAGGAAATGGTTTCCGTTTTTCACCATTGAGAATGATGTTGGCTGTGTGTTTCTCATGTGTGGCCTTTGTTATGCTGAGGTATGTTCCCTATGTGCCTGCCTTCTGGAGGGTTTTTATCATAAGTGGATGTTGAATTTTGTCGGAAGCTTTTTCCGCATCTATTGAGATGATCATATGGATTTCTCCTTCAATTTGTTAATATGGTTTATCACATTGGTTGATTTGCATATATTGAAGAATCCTTGCATTCCTGGGATAAACCCTACTTGATCATGGTGTATGATCCTTTTAATGTGCTGTTGGATTCTGTTTGCTAGTATTTGTTGAGGATTTTTGTATCTATGTTCATCCGTGATATTGGTCTGTAGTTTTCTTTTTTGTGCCATCTTTGTCTGGTTTTGGTATCAGGGTGATGGTGGCCTCATAGAATGAGTTTGGGAGTGTTCCTCCCTCTGCTGTATTTTGGAAGTGTTTGAGAAGGATAGTTGTTAGGTCATCTGTAAATGTTTGATAGAATTCACCTGTGAAGCCATCGGGTCCTGGGCTTTTGTTTGTTGGAAAATTTTAATCACAGTTAGAATTTCTGTGCTTGTGATTTGTCTGTTTATATTTTCTGTTTATTCCTGGTTCAGTCTTGGAAGGTTGTCGTTTTCTAAGAATTTGTCCAATTCTTCCATGTTGTCCATTTTAGTGGCATATAGTTGCTTGTAGTAATCTCTCATGATCCTTTGTATTTCTGCAGTGTCAGTTGTTACTTCTCCTTTTTCATTTCTAATTCTACTGATTTGAGTCTTCTTTTTTTTCTTGATGAGTCTGGCTAATGGCTTATCTTCACAGAGAACCAGCTTTTAGTGTTTTTTGATCTTTGCTATTGTTTTCTTCATTTATTTTTCGTTTATGTCTAATGTGGTCTTTGTGATTTCTTTCCTTTTCCTAACTTTGGGGGTTTTTTTTGTTCTTCTCTAGTTGCTTTAGGTGTAAGGTTAGGTTGTTTATTTGAGACGTTTCTTGTTTCTTGAGGATTCTATTGCTATAAACTTCCGTCTTAGAAGTGCTTTTGCTTCATCCCATAGGTCTTGGGTCATCCTGTTTTCATTGTCATTTGTTTCTAGGTATTTTTTGATTTCCTCTTTGATTTCTTCAGTGATCTCTTGGTTATAAGTAGTGTATTGTCTAGCTTCCATGTGTTTGTGTTTTTTACAGAGCTTTTTCTGTAATTGATATCTAGTCTCATCGCACTGTGGTCAGAAAAGATACTTGATACGATTTCGATTTTCTTAAATTTACCAAGGCTTGATTTGTGACCTAAGATATGATCTATCCTGGAGAATGTTCCATGAGCACTTGAGAAGAAAGTGTATTCTCTTGTTTTTGGATGGAATGTCCTATAAATATCAATTAAGTTCATCTTGTTTAATGTGTCATTTAAATTTTGTGTTTCCTCATTTATTTTCATTTTGGATGATCTGTCCATTGGTGACAGTGGGGTGTTAAAAGTCCCCTACTGTGATTGTGTTACTGTTGATTTCCCCTTTTATGGCTGTTAGCATTTGCCTTATGTATTGAGGTGCTCCTACTTTGGGTGCATAAATATTTACAATTGTTATATCTTCTTCTTGGATTGATCCCTTGATCATTATGTAGTGTCCTTCTTTGTCTCTTGTAATGGTCTTTATTTTAAAGTCTATTTTGTCTGATATGACAATTGCTACTCCAGCTTTCTTGTGATTTTCATTTGCATGGAATATCTTTTTTCATCCCCTCACTTTCAGTCTGTATGTGTCCCTAGGGCTGAAGTGGGTCTCTCGTAGACAGCATATATATATGGGTCTTGTTTTTGTATCCATTCAGCCAGTCTGTTTCTTTTGGTTGGAGCATTTAATCCATTTACATTTAGGATAATTATCGCTATGTATGTTCCTATTACCATTTTCTTAATTGTTATGGGTTTATTTTTGTAGGTCTTTTCCTTCTCTTGTGTTTCCTGCCTAGAGAAGTTCCTTTAACATTTGTTGTAACGCTGGTTTGGTGGTGCTGAATTCTCTTAACTTTTACTTGTCTGTAAAGGTTTTAATTTCTCTGTTGAAGTTGAATGTGATCCTTGCTGTGTAGAGTAATCTTGGTTGTAGGTTTTTCCCTTTAATCACTTTCAGTATGTACTGCCTCTCCCTTCTGGCTTGCAGAGTTTCTGCTGAAAGATCACCTGTTAACCTTATGGGGATTCCCTTGTATGTTAATTGTTGTTTTTCCCTTGATGCTTTTAATATATTTTCTTTGTATTTAACTTTTGATAGTCTGATTAATATGTGTCTTGGCATGTTTCTCCTTGGTTTTATCCTGTATGGGACTCTCTGTGCTACCTGGACTTTTTGAGTCTTTTGTTTCCCATATTAGGGACGTGTTCAACTGTAAAATCTTGAAATATTTTCTCAGTCCCCTTCTTTTCCTCTTCTTCTGCTGGGACCCCTATAATTGGAATGTTGGTGTGCTTAATGTTGTCCCATGGGTCTCTGAGAGTGTCCTCCATTCTTTTCCTTCTTTTTTCTTTATTCTGCTCTGCGGTAGTTATTTCCACTATTTTATCTTCGAAGTCACTTATCCGTTCTTCTGCCTCAGTTATTCTGCTATTGATCCCTTCTACAGAATTTTTAAGTTCATTTATTGTGTTGTTCATCATTGTTTGTTTGCTCTTTAATTCTTCTAGGTCCTTGTTAAACGTTCTGGTATTTTCTCCATTCTTTTTCCAAGAATTTGGATCATCTTTACTATCATTATTCTGAATTCTTTTCCAGGTAGACTGCCTGTTTCCTCTTCATTTGTTTGTTCTGGTGGGTTTTTACCTTACTGTTTCATTTGTTGTGTGTTTCTGTCTCGTCTCATTTCGCTTCACTTACTGTGTTTTGGGTCTCCTTTTCGCAGGCTGCAGGTCCCTAGTTCCCGTAATTTTTGGTGTTGCCCCCAGTGGCTAAGGTTGCTTCAGTGTGTTGTGTAGGCTTCCTGGTGGAGGGACTAGTGCCTGTGTTCTGGTGGACGAGGCTGGATCTTGTCTTTCTGGTGGGTAGGACTGCATCTGGTTCTGTGTTTTTGGGTGTCTATGACCTTATGATTTTAGGCAGCCTCTCTGCTAATGGATGGGGTTGTGTTCCTGTCTTGCTAGTCGTTTGGCATAGGGTTTCCAGCACTGTGGCTTGCTGGTCGTTGAGTGGAGCTGGGTCTTAGCCTTGAGATGGAGATCTCTGGGGGAGCTTTCACCATTTGATATTACATGGAGCCGGGAGGTCTCTGGTGGACCAATGTCCTGAACTCGGCTCTCCCACATCAGAGGCCCAGCTCTGACACCCAGCCAGAGCACGAAGACCCTGTCAGCCATATGGCTCAGAAGAAAAATGAGAAAAAAAGAAAGAAAAATAAAATAAAGTTATTAAAATAAAAAAATTATTGAAAATTTAAAAAATTAAAAAGTAAGAAAAAAAAGGAAGAAAAATACAATGGACAGACAGAACCCTAGGCCAAATGGTAAAAGCAAAGCCATATAGACAAAATCATACAAAGAAGCATACACATACACACTCACAAAAAGAGAAAAAGGAAAAAAATATATATATATTAAAAAAAAAGGAAGCGAACAACCAAATCAATAAACAAATCTAATGATAATAAAGTCTAAATAGTAAAGTAAAATAAACATAAAACCAGAAACAAATTAGATGCAGAAAGCAAACCTCAAGTCTACAGTTGCTCCCAAAGTATACTGCGTCAATTTTGGGATGATTAGTTGTCTATTCAGGTAATCTACAGATGCAGGGTACATCAAGTTGATTGTGGAGATATATCCGGTGCTCCTGAGGCTGCTGGGAGAAATTTCTGTTTCTCTTCTTTGTACTGCTCCTGGCGTTTAGAATTTGGCCCTGCCTCTGCATGTAGGTCACCTGAGGGTGTCTGTTCTTCGCTCAGACAGGATGGGGTTAAAGTAGCAGCTGATTAGGGGGCTCTGGCTCACTCATTTGGGGGGGTGGGAGGGGTACGGAATGTGCGGAGAACCTGCAGTGGCAGAGGCCGGTGTGATGTTGCAACAGCCTTAGGCACGCCGTGCGTTCTCCTGGGGAAGTTGTCCCTGGATCACAGGACCCTGGCAGTGGCGGCCTGCACAGACTTTTGGGAAGGGAGGTGTGGATAGTGACCTGTGCTTGCACACAGCGTTCTTGGTGGCTGCAGCAGCAGCCTTAGCCTCTCACGCCTGTCTCTGGTGTCCACGCTGGTAGCCGTGGCTCGTGCCCGTTTCTGGAGCTCATTTAGGCGGTGCTCTGAATCCCTTCTCCTTGCGCACCCCGAAACGGTGTTCTCTTGCCTCTTTAGTAGGTCCAGATTTTCCCCAGACTCCCTCCCGGCTAAGCTGTGGTGCACTAGCCCCCTTCAGGCTGTGTTCACACAGCCAACCCCAGTCCTCTCCCTGGAATCTGACCTCCGAAGCTTGAAGCTCGAGCCTCAGCTCCCAGCTCCCGTCCGCCCCGGGTGGAGGGGGCAGACAAGCCTCTCGGGCTGGTGAGTGCTGGTCGGTACCAATCGTCTGTGCAGGAATCTCTCCGTTTTCCTCTGCATCCCTGTTGCTGCGCTCTCCTCCGTGGTTCTGAAGCTTCCCCGTGTCGCCCAACCCCCGTCTTCACCAGTGAAGGGGCTTCCTAGTGTGTGGAAACTTTTCCTCCTTCACAGCTCTCTCCCAGAGGGGCAGGTCCCGTCCCTAATTCTTTTGTCTGTGTTTTTTCTTTTGCCCTCCCCAGGTACTTGGGGGAGTTTCTTGCCTTTTGGGAAGTCTGAGGTTTTCTGCCAGCGTTCAGTAGGTGTTCTGTAGGGGTTGTTCCGTACATAGATGTATTTCTGATGTATTTGTGGGGAGGAAGGTGATCTCCAAGTCTTAGTCCTCTGGCATCTTGTACGTCTCCCTTCTGAATCTTGTAGATTTATTGAGATTTATGATCCACAATATGGGATATATTGGTAAATGTCTTGTGTTCACTTGAAAAGAATATGTATTCAGCTATTATTGGGTAAGTGTTCTATAAATGTCAGTTACGTCAAATTGGTTGGTAGTGTTATTTAATTCTTGTATACCCTTAATGATTTTCTGTTTACTTGTCCTATCAATTATTGAGAGAGACGTATTGAAATCTCCAGGTGTCAGTGACTAGGTCTCTCTCTCTTTGCAGTTGTATCAGTTTTTTTCTTCATGTATTTTGAAGTTCTGTTGTTAGAGGCAAAAAACACTTAGGATTCCCATATTCTTCAGATAAATCGACATCTTTGTCATTCTGAAATGATTTTCTTTATCCCTTGTAATATTCTTAGCTTTGAAATCTGGTTTGTCCAATGTTAATATAGTTATTCAGCTTATTTTGATTAGTGTTAGTACGATTTTTCTGTCCTTCACTTTTTTTTCTATTTGTATCTCTATATTTAAAGTGAATTTCCTTTAGTAAGTATATAGTTGGGTCTTACTTTCTTTAATCCAGTCTGATGATTTTTCTTTTTTCATTGGGGTGCTCAGACTATTAATAGTTAATGTAATTATTGATATGGTTATGGTTATTGATATGGTTAAATCTGTCATCTAACAATTTGCTTTGTATTTGTCTTACGTATTCTTTGTTCCTCTTTTCTGCTTTTTTTTTCTTTTGCCTCTTTTGGATTTTTTTTAATGATTTCATAAATTATTTTAAATAAGTACATTCCATTGTTTTAACACTTCTGTTTTACCTGTGGCTTATTTATTCATTAAAAATAATCCTTTATTTGATTTTTAAATTTATATAATTTAGCACACATTTATTAAATAGCTGTTGTATTCAGTACTTAGAGAAAGAGTTATTGGAGTAGGTGAATCTTGATCACGGCTTTGAAGGAATGGTAAGGTATGATTGGTTAGAGAATCTATTGTAGGTTAGTAGAAGGGCATGATTAAAGGCACAGCGGTGGAAATTAATAGAGCAAGATGGGTGAGCTAGCAGGAGGAACAAAAGTATAAAAATTTTAAGAATGTAATAGGAGATTGAAAATGCTTCAAGGATTGATTAAAGAAAAGGATTGGTAAAAACCTAACAATCTTAATGAAATTGTAAAACATATGCACATTTTATAACTTTACTTGTTTAACTGTCACTTTTTTTATTCTCAGGAAGTAAGCTACCATTAAAGAAAAAACCACTGAATTGAAATAAGGTTAAGATCAAAATCATGTTAAATCCTTACAACTGACTAATTATATTTGGCCATTAATTTCTTCAAGACCTTTTTAATTACCAAATAAATTGTTTAACTCTTATGTAACTTGATTGTTTTTTTTTAACAGTTTCCTGTTTTAAATTGTATAATGCTCTCTCTTGGTTTTATTTACTCTTGGACAACTCTCAATGTCCTTCATATAACCTTTTTCCTGTGCTGGACCCTCCAGTATTGTTAATATCCATGGTTCTATTGTCTGTCCCATATTTTTCTTTCTTTCTTTTTCCTCACAATGTACTTTCATATAGTTCTCTGACAGTTTCAGTGAGGGCTGGGAGGTTTTCAGATTTTGAGCTGCCTTGAACTTTGGACTGTCTACCCAAGTCAGGTTTGATTTTTTTTTTTTAACCAGTGATTGATAGATTTTAATTAATATCAACCTTTGAGAAAAGGTTTCACCTTGCCCCCATATACAAATTATCCACTGAGGTATTTGAGTCTGATGGCCTCCCTCTTAAAGAGTCTGATATCAGGCACTCCCTTGGTTTTACCTTCTATTTAATAATAATTTGTTCTAACAATTTGTTGAACTATGTTCTAACAAATATAATAGATGCTAGTACTATGTTCAACTACTGCCATAAGAGCTTTGTAGGTATTGATTTATTTGATTCTCACAGCATTATAAGGTAGTACTATTATTATCATCTCTATTTTTCAGACGAGGAATTGAATTTCAGAGAGGTTAAACACTTCATGCAGGGCTACCCCCAGCAAGTAATGGAGTCAGGTGTTTGAACTCAGGTAGTCTAACTTCAGGGCCATGCTTCTAACTAGATATTTTTATAATCTTCTGGAAATCCTTCCTTTTATGTAAGTATGTCAGATAATTAAAATTCAGTGTCTCCAAACCTGAAGTCATTGTTTGCTTTCCATCTGCACTGTCTTCCCCAAGGAAATTTGTTTCTCTTTTCACATCTTAGTTAATGTTGTCGTTTTCCTTTTGGTCATTTAGGCATTAAATTTGAGTCATTCTCAAATGATTCAGAAAGTGCTACTACTTTCTCCTTCCTTCAATTGATCCCTGCATCTTATTGATTTGTCCTTTTAATAACTGTTGAAAAAGTACATTCTGTTCATTTTCATTGTCTCAACTTAGTTAAAGTCAGTTGTGATCTCTCATTTGGAATAGCTATTCATTCTCTTCTCAGAGATGCTTGTGTGCTCTCTGGTACCTTGATTATCTTAGCACTCTGTAATTGTTAGCTTATGTGTCTCTCTTCTCCATTAGACTCTGTTCTCGTAAAGAAGGACTGTGAATTATGATTTTGTACTCTCAGTGCCTAGCTTAATATGTCACATACAATTGGTGTACAATAAATATTTTGTGAATACATGAATTAGTTTGTCATTAGATGTTAGTTTTGATGGCTTTGATAACTGTTTTTGTTTTGTTTTTTATTTTGGTCTACTTTTGGAAAAGTGTCTTTCAATGCCTAATTTTTTCAAAAGCTGTACATAGTTTCTGTAATTGTAGCGATCAAGGATAAAATGGATTCTTTCATGTAGTTACATGTTATCTTCAGAATATATTGTATAGTAAAATAACTTCAAAACTGTTAGAATCTTTTTATGGTTTGTGATAGTCCAAATCTTTAATTATATTTTCAAGAATGAAATATGTATTATATTCACTTAGTAGCAATGGAACAGAAAGAAGTGTTTATATTCTTTACCTATGCAAAAATATAATTTATATAAACCACTGCCATCTCAGAATGAGTGTGTTAAAAAGGAGTAAGCAGGTGTCATAAATCTTTATTCTTGGTAAAGAATATAATAGTTGAATGTTAATTGCATCCAATATTTAAGTAATGACAGAAAGTGATAGGGAATTTTTGGGTCCAAATTTAATGCATGGCAGTGGGCCTGCATTTACTAATTTCTGAAGGTAGCTATATTCCCTGATAATTTCCCTGCATCAAATAAATGAAGATATTGTTCTGAGGGGAATGCACAAAAGGTGGCAGTTGTTTTCTACATAAGTAAAATTTTCATATGCAACATGCTGCTGACTGTGGGACTATCAGGCTTCTTTTTGTTTTTCAAAGCACCATTCTGCTTAACTGTTAACTCTGTGCTTGTGCTTTATTTGCAGCATCTGGCGAGGCCCCAATGTGAACTGCACAGACAGTTCGGGTTACACTGCTTTACACCATGCAGCCTTAAATGGACATAAGTAAGTGCCACTTATTTGGACTGGAATCTTTGTGTATTTAGTTACATGTGATGAAGTTAATTATGTCTGATGGTACCTGTCTCATGTTGCCATGAGTCCCCTGGGCTTAGATGAATTTGGAGAGGCACCAGGTGTTCAATACCTGACAAGTTGGAAGTGGTAGGAATGTTGCTGAGATGATTATGTGCAGAGTGTAAGTCAAGTCAAATATCACACAGGGAAAATGGAAGAAGTGACAGAACCATGTTAGTCGTGTGTACCTTTGGTGAGGGAATGGGATACCTCACTTAATGACACCTCCCTACTTTTTTGGGTGTCTTCACCAAATATAGGATTATTCACTAGGAGTGAACTCTTTAATAGAGTCTTGCTGTTATAAGGCATAGGCACTTATATGAACTACTTCAAAATCCTCAAACTAAGCTAAAATGCTTTGTCTTTGTCCTTCATGGATGGTCTTTCAGGTTTTAAACTTCTTTAACCTGTTTTTCAGAAGGAAAATGACCCTGTTCATGTGTCTCCCCTCCTATGTGTTTTTCCTTTGCTTTAATGATTCAAGTTAGTCTTTTCAGATCTGGATCATTTCATTTCACTTCAGTTTTATTAGATGTGGTAATTACTGCCTTAAAAGTGCTAGTTACCTTTTATTTTCGCACTTAACATTTCTTTCATTCTGTGAATTGAGACACAAGGGACTTAGTTATACTTGATCACATTTTAAGGCCTTAAAGCTCTCATGGAAGAAACATCATTTTTGTCATTATTTATCATTATGACATTTTAATCTAACTTATTGCATAAATTGAACATTATCATTCTGTTTGAAGAATCATACAAATTATATAAAATACCATGAACTGAATGTTTCATCACTTAGATTTTTAGTATTGGAATTCCCAAATTATATTTCTTTTCACCCACTCCTGATTCTTTATTATATCAACTTATACCATCTAACTTAGAACTTTTTATTTTGCTGAGTGTTTTTCAGCTATATGCTATCCTTCTGTAGAGTGGAAAATGTGTCCAGATCCCTAACATCTGAATCTTTTAAAGGAATTACTATTTATTCTTCTTTGTACCTGAGTCATCAGGAGTGAAATCTATTAAATAAGCCCAAGCTGGCTTCTTTGGCCATCTTAGTTGTAGATTCAGGGTGGTACCATATTTCTTAGTTCCAATGGGGAAGACAAACTATCAAATGTAATGGACAGAAGATCTTGAGCTTGACCATTTGAGCTATACAACTTTTCTTGTTCTATCTCAGCTTGGCATTATAAGTATTTCTCAAAATAATATTGTCCCCAAATACACATATCGCTTCTTGATTTTCAGTGAAGTTTTTAGTAAATGTTACTGGTTTATACATGACATCCTGTGAAGTTCTAACCATTGAGATATATTTCTCTGAGGCCTCTTGCATAATCCTTTTTTTTTTTTGTGTGGTACGCGGGCCTCTCACTGTTGTGGCCTCTCCCGTTGCGGAGCACAAGCTCCGGACGCGCAGGCTCAGCGGCCATGGCTCACGGGCCCAGCTGCTCCGCGGTATGTGGGATCCTCCCAGACTGGGGCACGAACCCATGTCCCCTGCATCGGCAGGCAAACTCTCAACCACTGCACCGCCAGGGAAGCCCTCTTGCATAATTCTTAGTTTTTATTGGCAGTATACAAAGTGAGGATAATTTAAGTGATTGAATAGCAATCATTAAAATTATCAGAAAGAGATGAGGCTTTGACTGTATATCTTTTAAGATCTCTTTAATTGCAGATGTTCTCTGAGAATTGTATATCTCTGCTTTGCTTTTATATAAAGGTCTCATTTATCTTTTCTTTTAAACTCTTTCTAGAAAGATTTTGCTTAGTGTCATTCTGTAGGTATTGGAAAAAAGCAGGAAAATTCGAATCCCATCTCTCCCTCCCTGCTAGTTATGTGACCTTGAGCCATTTCATTAACCTATTTAGGCCTCAGTTCAGTGTACTGAATACAGTGGCTGCATATTTTTTGTTGTTACTTCCAATTATAACATTTTATGATACACTGTTTTATTATTGTTTGCGGCTCAGTTATGTACTATGATGTTACAATTCTGAAATTTGGATTTTCATCTAAAGTATAAGATTTCTTGATTTTAAATGATTTAAGTTACCAAGGACTTTTAAAATTAGAGATCATTTATTCTACCCTGCCCTCCTCACTTCTTTCATTTTATAAATGGAGAAACAAGACCATTCTGGATGACTTAGTGGCCACTTAGTTATTAAGGTGGGGCTGTTTCTAGAGTCTAAGTGTTCCTGGTTCCAAGTGTATGCTTTTACCAGTACTTCACATTATATCCCCTCTGTGGCTGTATGCACATCAGTTTTCTAAATTCTTGTTGGTTTTTCTCTGTCACATTATGTATTTCTTGTTCCCGTTATCAACAAGTAGTGTGTTCTCATGGAATGCTGGTTTAAATATTGGCATAAGAAAAGATATTTGACAGATAAAAAAGTGTCATAGAATATACCTCAGAGCCAGAGGAGAATGGTTTTTCTTTTCTTTGTCTTTGCTATTCTCACTTAGCATAGGTAATAAACTATTGTGTTGTATTCTTCCCAAGCAAAAGATATTTTTTTATGTCATAGACATTCTTCTGTGTCAGCATAGAAACACATCATTTCTATCTTTATTCCTGCTGCTTTATATCCATCAGCTCTAGGTTGTTTTCATAAGCATTACGATTTCTAGGCTGAAGTTCATGGAATTATAGAGCTGGAAGAAATATTACAGAGTCCTATAGTTTATTCTTTTGCTTTGGGCACACGCTTTCCCCTTCCCTCCAATATATAATCTATGGCCTTGTGACTTCCCTGGTGGTCCAGTGGCTAAGACTCCGCACTCCCAATGCAGGGGGCCCGGGTTCGATCCCTGGTCAGGGAACTAGATCCCACATGCTGCAACTAAGATCTAGCATGCCTCAACTAAAGATCCTGTGTGGCACAACTAAAAGATCTCACATGCTGCAACTGAAGATCCCACATGCCGCAACGAAGGTCCCATGTGCCACAACTAAGACCCAGTGCAGAAATTAAAAAAAAAAAACTATGGCCTTCATACTACATATTAAGCCTGTATCCTCTTTATTTTGTACGTTTTATTGGGAGTTATTATTTATCAATGGTAGTTAATCCACAAGTGGAGCAGCATTTTATACCTGAAATACATTATTTTATAATGAACAATTCATCTCCACTTAGCCACATCAGGACACAATAGAAAATGTAATGTACTCTGGTGATTTCTGAGTCATTTGTAATTACAGATTAGAAAATTTTTACCTTCAAATGATATAAAAAACATGGTCAGTAGAACAAATTTAACTAGTGATGATTATAAATAAATTATTTCAATAGATAGGCTAGAGATTTTTCTCTTTTTCAAAATACGGAGGATTCATTGTCTCGCCCATGTATTTCTACTGCAAATTTGATTCACTTAATTCTCTTCTGAATAGCAATTAGCCAGGTTTCCTCCCTCCTTCCCTCACTCCTTCCCTTACTCCCTCCTTTCTTTTCTTCCTTCTTCATGCCTTTCTTATTTCCCTCTCTTCCTCTGTCCTTCTTTTCTTTCTTCTTTCCTTTCCCTCTGTCTTTTTAACTAATAATCTTATCACTCCCTGTAAGGTTTTACTAAACCTGTATATTCATGTTTCATTTCAATTCTCCTTCTTTTCTTAGCAACTTGCTCCTTTTTTTTTTTAAAGTTCCATCTCATTAAACTATGTTGGGTACATTGTAATTCTTGGCTACTGTTTTGGAAAATGTCAGTACTAAATTGTTATTGTATCTTTGAAATATGTATGTTATTTGTTATGTGCAGGGTTAAAATATTTTCTATTCTCACTTCTCATTCTTTAAATATTTAATGCTTGAATCCTAGACTCCATTATCTATAATCCAAATTGTATCTCAAATTGTATCTCGAATCCACATAGTAAGCTATCTGCTGCACTTTTGATTTGCTCAGAGTAGGCTTTCTAATGAAAGAAGGGTACTTCCTCTAAAAATTTGTTTAATCTAGTCCATGAAATTGCCCTTTGAGTCACCTACAAATATCTTTGGTTGATTGCTTCTTTCTTGGATAAGGCTATTAACTAGTTAAACTTTGGCTTTATTCACTCTATCTGGAAATCTGTGAGAGTGAATTCAGTATATAAAGGAGCTCCAGTTAGAAAATGGAGTGTATTGTCCTAAAGGCTTTTGACCATGTTGAACACATTTTCAACTTTATTTTCATTAAGAAGAAGTAAAATCTTCAAGAAAGTGTGAAATCAAGAGGGCCTTCATGAATTTGAGAATTTCATTAGTTTGTTAATACTACATCCATATGAAGATGATTTGCATTTATTTCAAAATTCTTTGCATTACCAACAAATACAGGAGGATGGAACAAAATAAATGTCTTTGGTTAATTATAGGGAAAACTTGCTGTTGAGGTAAAGAAATTTGAGTGTTGAATCTTCCCAATTAATTTAATTTTGCTCAGAACATATACTGAACTTCTTAAAAGACATTTCATGTTAATCAGAAGTATTATTTATGTCTGTCAGAAAATGAAACAACTTAAACATAGTAGCAAAAGTCAATACTTTTAGAATTCCTGTTTTTACCTGAACTTACATATATTAGCCTCAAGCTACAAAATGTTGCAGTGATTTAAGTTGGATTATTATTAAATTTAATTTGATATTTTTGTTTTTTTCCTGGGAAATGGAATTATTTTTCCTGTGATCTCATCAACTACATTTATTTTAGTGTTTTGGAACATTTCTTATTTATCAAACGCTGTTAAGGAAGAATGCCACTTTAAGATATAGGGATTACTTCTTTGCTTGCTATTCTGTAGACAGTGTTCATTAATATAACTTAATATTTCATGCCAGGTAACCAAGTATGGTCAAAATATTCATTTCTGGATACCTCTGGAAGATATAAGATGCAACTTAAATAAAAATTTAAAAATAGGTGTTAACTAGGCTTATTATGGTGATCAGTTTGCAGTATATACATATATCAGATCATTATGTTGTATACTTGAAACTAAAGTCCTGTTATATGTCAATTATATCTTAAAAACAAAACAAAAAAAACCTTGATTTGGTGGGATCCTGTATTAACTACTCTTCTTGTTTAGACATTAAAGAAAGTACCTGAAATTTAATTTGCTCTTGATGAGCCTGGATGAAAAAGGCCTGTATAATACATATTGCTTGTCATATACAAGGGATATACAATCATAAGAAATTAATGACACTATATTGATTAATATTTTGCTTAAGATTCAGCAAGACTAACAGGCACTTATTTGAGCAAAGATATAACTTTATATTTCACAGATATGTTTTCACGTTAGAAATCTGAGCTCAACCAGTTTATTAGCTGGTATCTCTGAACAAGATGACAGTCTCAACTTAAATAAAAATTTAAAAATAAATTTAAATTTAAAAATAAATTTAATAAGATATTTATTTAATAAAATGAATAAACTTCAAAAAACTGAAATAAAAATAATAGTATTTATTTAGGAGATTGGTGTTCACCAAAGATAATTTCATAAACATGAAGGTTTTTCTTTTCTGATTTAGATGATAGTAATACTATACAATACAAATGATCAGTATTATTCAGTTTTTTCACTATGTCATACATCTTCCTGATAGATAAAGAATGAATGCACATCACATACATTATTAGAAAATGTCAACAAAAATTGAGCCAAATAACAAATGAAATTCTGAATGGTTTGAGTGAGAATAAAAGAAAATAGTATTGATGATCCCATCAAACTTTTCTTTACTCCCAGAAAGGAAATGGTTTTAGAAATTTCAGACTTTTTTTTTTTTTTTTTTTTTTTTTGCTTAGGCTTTGAGGGATGAAATTAAAACCCTTCACGTAATTGTCTTTCTTGCTATATGAATTTGGAGAAGGCTGGTTTTTTTGTAGGATAAATCCTACTTGTTACATCCAGGTATTTAACTGTGCTTCCTTTGGTATTATTTTAACTTTTATTTAAATGCTGATATATTTCAGTTAAAAAAAATCACTAGAATTGTTCAATCTTGCAGTAAACTGCTTTAAGAATAGTTTTTGATTGTGTACAGTTTTGTAGTCATTTTCCTTTCTCATTTGATTCACACCAAAACTCTTTGAGACTGGCAACAATATGTAATCTCTAAATTCTATTTTAACAATATCTGAAAGAGAGACAGAGGTTATTTGAATTGTCCAAGGTAGCCAAGTTAGTAAGTACTAGTGGAAAGTTGGGACTTCAAACCAGATCTTCTGGTTCTCAGCTGCTTTTGTTATTCATAAGTATTGAATTCTTTTTACCACTTTGTAAGTTATTTATCTCAGAATGGATGACCCTATATAACAACTTTTACGTAGCAGAGAGGTGAGAAGAAGCATAGAAACTGGACAAACTTCAGGTTTTCTTCTGATTTTCAGACTGTTTTTGCCAAAGGTGATTTGAAGGAAGCATTTTTACTTTTAAAGTATTTTATTTTTATTTGGGGCAAGAACTAATATTTGTATAGTGTTTTACTGTTTATTGAGTGGCTTCTCTTTTATGTTCTCGTTTACTGTTCTTACCAGTCTTGAGCAACAGGCACTATTATTATTATTTATATTATTTTCTACAGGAAAGAAAAAGAAAAATGAGACTAAATAATACTCTAGGGGTCATATCATTAGGTAGTTTGCATAGCTGAGACTTTAAATTCAAGTCATTTAAATTCAAAGCTTATAAAATAATACTGATTTTAGAAAAGAAATGTTAAAATGAGGTTTATTTTTATTTTCTCTGAAATCTTATCATTAGAAACTGCGTCAGTGATAGTATTTGTCTCATAAATGAATTTCCCTCTTAAAATCATTTCTTAGCCTTGGAGGAGGAAGGTGAAAGAGTGCACAAGTATAAATAACACACATTCAAAGTATGTCCTGTGCCATGGCTAAAAGTTATTAAATTTTTTTTTCAACCTTGGGCTTATACTGCAGGGTCTCTTTCCTACTGTGCTGCTTTCTCTTTTATATGTATCTTCAATCCCTTATTCCAGTTCTCTGTAGGGATGCCGTGTAAACTCCCTAAATGTCTCTTGGTAGTATAACTTCTTTTTTGTAAACAGGGAGTTTGCTTGCACCTCAACTCTTCCTTCAGACTAAATCTCAGATACAGGTTATCTGGAAATACTCCCTTTTTGAAAAAGATGAGAGGAGGTATTCTTTTAAGTTATTTGACTAAATTCGTTCAGTTAATAAAATTAGATAAATTTTGCTGAAATGAATTCTATTAGGTAGTTTTATGGTTAGTCAGTGCTCTGTGTGTGTATGGTGGTGGCTTGTTCCAGGTAAGTAAAATAGCCAAATGCTGAAGAGGCAAACTCTTAAACCCAATTGTATGTCTCGGTACCTTGAATGATTACTATAAATTGCCAGCCAGTATCTAGTATACTTTTATAATTATCTGTTTAATAAATGCTGCATTGTTCAGCATATTTTCTTTTCTGTTGTATTCTTTTGGTTTTTCTACTTCTTAGGGACATAGTTCTCAAACTGCTTCAATATGAGGCATCAACAAATGTAGCAGACAACAAAGGTTATTTTCCTATTCACCTGGCTGCCTGGAAAGGAGATGTGGAAATTGTGAAGATTCTTATTCATCATGGACCATCGCATTCCAGAGTCAACGAACAGGTGCACTTGACAAATATTTGCTCATGCTATGATTTTTCGAGAGTTTTGCGGAGCCAAAGACACATTGAAAAATTGATTATTTCTATCTTTACCCTGCCAAAGACCTTTCTACTGCTGAATTTCCTAAAGGAGAAAGTTGAAAACTTCTTTGGCATTTGTATATGGTACAAATGGTACAAATATGGTACATTGGCACTAAGCTGGACATTTGTAAAGATATTTGTTAACAAGAAAATCCCACATAAAGGAAGTAGTTGTAGTATTTTTGCCTGCTTTACGTAAGCATCCATTTTATATTTATTGAATATTTAAAGATATAACAGAATTCACATTTGTAATGTGAATTAGTTTTTCTTAATAAAATTTTAAATGCTAAAATGGTGACAACTATCATTTGCATAATGCTTTACCATTTACATAGCACTTTCACATTAAGTACAGTTTTGTGAATTAAAATGCAAAATACAATGTATACAGTTGCTAGTCACACATTAAATTAAAAATTTCCTGTATGTATAGAGATTATATCTATATCTACACATACATATATATATATATACACACACACATACACACACACACACACACACCCGCCCAGAGTAAGTTGAGTAAAAAAAAAAGCAGCAGGACGTTACTGATAGATAAAGTCAAAATATTTACAAGTACATAGTATCCATGTTACATATAATGCATATATTTAAAAAGTAATGCCATTCTCGGTATTCTAAATAAATAAGACCACAGATTCCAGAAAGTAAAATACAGTCCTCTAGTACAGTATAACAAACATCTTGGGCTCTGAATGCCCCCTACTGTTCCCATTTTGTAAAACCATATTTGAAAACCAGCATGTAGTCCAACAACTGAATTACAAATATGGCATTAAGCTGCAGGTTGGCAGTTATCCAATATCAATGGAAGTAGGTTACTCCAGGGTAAGCACATCTAATGAAGTACAATTAGCATATTGTTCAAATGGATACAGACTTTGCAGACCTTTGACTGAAATTCAGATTAAAGAATAAAAAGTAACACTTGCCAGCTGTGAACAGCAAAGGGAAGAAAAATGTATATTTTTTTCTTACATCAAAAGGTAGTTGTATAAAGAACTAATCAAGAAAAATGTTTTATTAATTGGAACACTGTCATTAATATTTATTGCAATAAAATGTCTGTTTACAGGTTACAAAATACAGAATATTTTTATGAGAATACACTCATTAATTCAAATCTATAAGAAATGACAGATATGGCTATCTTTATTGGCATATCATGCTAAAAGGAAATTTATGAGAATGCTAACTGTTTCTCAGAAAACCAAGTTAAAAGATCATTTGTGGAATGAGCCATCTGGTGGTTATTCTTAAAACTGTCTGAATGCCCCAAAGCAAACCTGAAATAATAAGATGGAAAAACAAACCAAGATTAAGCAAGGGAATGTTAGTTTCTTCAAACAATATTTTTTAAATGACATAAAAATAAGAAAGAAAAACCCTAGAATTTATTTACATTTGAAAGCTGAATACTTTATATGGCATATAACTGTAATGGTGTGTTTTAAATAGAAAGTTATTTTTTGTGATGTTGAATAAATTTAAATATAAAAAAGGTTTTTTTGAGGTGATTGGACTTCAGAATTCCTTTTTCACTTCTCTTGCTTTATGTTGTGGTTTCTATTGGAAACAAGTTGAAATTTCTTGAGGTTTTTAATACCATGCTTTCAGTATTTTTTGTTTGTTACTATGTATATACACTTTTAGTGCTGACATAGTTCTCTCATTCAATGTCATTTCTTCTAAAAGTTTCTGATGTCGGAATTTTGTTTTCACAGGTAAATTCTGATTTTAGCTTTATTTCTTTTTTCCCCACGAATGGGACAGAAATATGCTAATTAATCATAAGCCTTTATGTATTTAAGCAATAGAGGGCAGGAATGAAAATGGTAATGAACATTTATTGAGACCTATGATAACCAGGCACTGTGCTAAGCACTTTTACCTGTGATATGTTAGTTACTTAGTTCTCGCAATCCTCTGAAGTGATTTTTATCACTTCCATTTTATAGATGGGAAATCAGCCTCAGTAAAGCTAAGTAACTCTTCTAAGTTCACACATTACTGAGTGACTTAAACTGAGACTTGTATTCAGATCTCTGTAATTCCAGAGCCCTCCACAATAGCACATTGGTATTCTAAGTGGTAAATCCTATCACTTATGGAGTGTTTACTATATGCCAGGCATTGTGCAGAGTACTTCATCTACATTATCTTTCTAAGCTCTACCACAGCCTGATGAGGTAGGTGTTAATTACTGTTCCTACCTTATATATGGGGAAAGTACCTTAGAGAGATTAAGTAACTTGCCCATGATATCACAGCTTCTAAAAAATGCAGCCAGTATTTGAATTCAGGTTTTTCTGATCCAAAGCCCAAGCTTTTAACCAGTAATACACTATGTTATAATGTTAAAATTATGCATAACTGTCAGGGTTTCATTCTGATTTCTGAATGCTGTCTTTGGTTTCTAATACAACTTTCTTTAAAAGTAATTCTACCTTATGTTTTAATGTTTAAAGCTTATAAGGCATTTTCCTATATGTTATCTCTTTTGGTTTACAAACTGTATTCTAAGGTTATAGGGAAGGTAATATTCTAATTTTACAGTAAGATAAGTTAAGAGAGATAGAGTGATTTATTGTTGCTAATAAGTACGTGTTAGCACTTCGACCTGGATCACCATTTTATACTGCCTTAGAATTAGTGGTCAACTTAGGGTGACATAATTTTGAAAATAAAGTGGACTCTGCCCTGATTTTTATAATTGCCACATCCTTCCTGTCTTTTGTCAACAGGTTTATTTCCTTTCTTCTGATGTTATGTGTGTTTTCAATTTATATTTCTCTGTATATTCGTTTCCCTCCTGCCTTTCCTTCCTCTTTCCTTTTCGTCCACCTTCTCTTCCTCTTTTCTTCTGTATTTTAACATTAGAGCAAAAACCAGAGGAGCCTTATCTCATAAGTATATTCCCTTGCCATTCACCAGAACTCAAATCCAACTAGTGTTAGATAGTTTCCATTAGTTTGACTTTGAAGTAAGATCTTTGGTAAATAACTTTTGTTAGCCAGTTTCATACTGCCACCCATTGTCTGGAAGTATCCTAATTTTTCAGAGAACACTCATCTGGTAAAAAAGAAGGAATTCAAAACAGTTTAAGAATATTTAATGTAGACATACTAGCAATTATTAACTGGTGCTTTATCACAGCCTATTTATTTCAAATTGGATTTTTTTAGACCACTAGTGAGTATGGACATGAGTATACAACCATGCCTTTTTGTAAAGGTAGCACAGTTGTGGTCTTCACTGACGTGACAAGCCAAGTGTGTGTTTGATATTACAGATAAACTCTATGAACATTTTCTCCTGAGTAAGACTTGAATGATTGAAATAACTTTTTCTTGAGATCTGAACAGTGATAACTGGAGTTAATAGAAAAATTTCAATTTTGCACTTATAATTTCCTAGGCTAAGGCCTTTGCAAAGGTAGAGAGGTCTTTGAGGTATTGTTTCATAATTTACTTTTCTTTTCCTCAAAGAGGGAGTATATCTTAAAAAATGAGATTGAATCTCTTTTCAACCAATGGGAAATTTGGTTTGGTCAGGAGGCATATTTCTATATCATATTTTCATGGTTTAAGGTAATAAGATTGATTTTTAAATCAGGTTTATAAAACTTGGCCAGATAATAAAATCAGGGAGTGCAAGCCTCTATGTTGTCAGTCTGTAAGGAAATAGACTATGATAACACATTTAAACTAAGAACAGGAATGGCTCACCCAAAATGCTGGAAAAAACAATACCTCCAGCTAGATTCCCCATCTGTCAGATCTTAACTTTTTGTTGACTGTCTTCAAGGAGTAGCTTTTCCTTTGCGTTTGGCCTTCAGATGCCCTCTTCTGATACTTGTTTTGGAAAAGTAAAGTAGTAAGAAGACTTTTCTGTGCTTTTTTTCCCCCATCACTCCTCTTTTTAAGTTTTCAAATCTTCTCTCTACTCTCAACTTACTTATCTGCATTGTTTTATCATCCAGAGCAAGGCTGAGTTACTTTCTGGAACGATAAGATTTGTTTGGGTTTGTACCCTTAGAACAGCTATCTAAGCAGTTACTTCATATTTCAACTCAGTTGATGTTCTTTTGGGAAAAATCTATAGAAATTCTGCTTTCAGATCACTAGCTCCATGTTTTTCTTCTTTGGCAATAAAGAAACACATGGCAGGCAGTGTGGTACAGTGGAAAGAGCATAAATGGGTTTTTGATTCTGATGGATACAGGTTCCAAAAGATACTGAATCTTCTTGGGCATGTAATTTAACTTTTTTGTATTTTAGTTTCCTCATCCATGAAGTGGAGATGTTAATACCAATCTTGTAGGATCATTTGTAAGAGTTAAAGGAGACAATGTATGTAAAGTTTTTAGACACTCAGCAAATGGTAGTAGTAATAGTTTCTATTGTGGAAGATGGTATTAAAAGTACCAACTTTGGGTCTAGGCTATTTAGGTTCAAATTCTGGCCCCAATACTAAATGGCTGTATAATTGAAGGGCAATTATTCAGCTACTTACTACCTCAGTTTCCTCATCTGTAAAATGGGGATAATGATAATAATATTTATCTCCTAGTGAGGATTAGATGAGTAAACATGAAATGCAACTGTACCTGGCACATAGTGATAGCTATGATAATGACTCTGATGATGAAATCCTCCCTTGCTCCCTAGAACCCTCATTTAGGACATTGCATTTTTGTTACTAAAATTTCTTGTTCACATTTCTCCTGATTGACCCTTCTGCCTCCTGACATAGTCATACTGCATATACCTACACCATCTGCCCAAAGAATCTGAAAGGGTACATCTCCCTTGCAAATGGGTTCAGTTTTCTCCATTTTGACATTTTTTATTCTGCTGAATTCCTGGGGAAATCTCATTGATTTTCAACTGAAACACTTATAAGCTACACGTGTAATACTGTGATACGTGTATGGTATGGGTATGGTCTGCTTCTCAATCCATGATTATATTTCAAAAAGATATGGTTTAACCTTAGGGCCAGTATGTCTTTATTCTCTTTGCAAAAGAAGCACTGATTTATACTTAAACGAAAGATAAAATGAAACTTAACTTGGGAAGCCTTTCTGTAAATCTTTCATTATCAAAGACTGTACTATCTCAACTATCTTTTGGAAAGCCAGTCTGTTAAAAGTGTATTATAATTCTTATTAATCTCTCTCATTAACAAATGTCATGGAGGCACGATGCACAGTGCAGATAACACTGACCATCTTGGCCCAGCAGGGCTACTGACTAACATGGCTAAATCATTTATCACTCTTGGAAGTTGGAATATATAGTGTAGGGAAAAGTTTGATTTTTTCATTTGAAGTAATAAAAATAAAATGTGATATTTTTGGTGTAATAAATGATAGGTACTAGTATCAAATATAAAATTCTATTAGGCATACTTATTAAAACAGATAAATCTTAAACTTACATTTTCAAAGCATCTCAGGTTTTAAATGACTGTATATAGGTTTTGATAAAGGATTGAATTTCTGAAAACTTGCACTTTATGTCTTTGTCTTAACAGAACAATGAAAATGAAACTGCCCTACACTGTGCAGCTCAGTATGGACACTCAGAAGTAGTTGCTGTTCTGCTGGAAGAGCTCACTGATCCTACCATCAGGAACAGCAAGCTGGAAACTCCTCTGGACCTGGCAGCCCTCTATGGACGGCTTAGAGTGGTCAAAATGATCATCAGTGCACACCCTAACTTAATGAGCTGCAACACTCGAAAGCACACACCACTACACCTTGCTGCACGCAATGGTCACAAAGCAGTTGTTCAGGTGCTGCTGGAAGCAGGAATGGATGTGAGCTGTCAAGTGAGTCTTCTTTTAGCTATGTTTCAAAAGCAATGGTGCTTTTGTTTTGCTTTGAGATACAGATGTTAAAACTTACAGGAAGAAATCTTACCATTTTTTAACTGGTCAAACGGTCTACATGTATCTTTGTAACTACTCAATTCAAAATACCCCACCACATAGCTGGGAAATATGAAGAAATATAAGGCATAATCTCTAACCTCATTCTACCTTGAGGGCTATACACATGAAAAATTATTACTAGATGGCAGTTGTGTGTGGTCTCCTTAGTAATTGTTTCCTTTCTCCCAGTATCTAGCACACAGCCTGACATACACCAGTAATTCAGTCCAGTCGAAGTTGAATGAATGAATGAATGAAAGGAACGAAATTCACTTTAACATTTTTGAGTTGTACTTTGTGTTTAATATGTTGACACATTTAGAATACAAATCTCACAGCTATCCTGTGGGATTGAGAGCCATTAAATTCCAGTACAGAGATGAGGAATCAGATTCAAAGACTAGGAAACTTGCCTAAGGATACATAGCTCGTAAACCCAGAATGTGAATTTAGACTTACTGATTAAAGTCCAGGCTTTTTTCCACAATAATGTACCTCTATACATGACTAATAAAGGAAGGATCACTATGCTTACGGGCAATAAGAAAACAATTTATTGGGAGGTGTGATTTGAGTTGAGCTTTGAAGGACAGACAACATTTGGATAGATTTTGTTTCTCCACAAGGAAAAGCAACTTGCTTTTGTTATCTGTCTCATTAGCCCTAATTCCAAGGTTAGCTTTTCTTTTTTTTTTTTTTTTTTTTTTAACCATTTTCTCCTTTTATGACTGTTTTTTTTTAGACCCCAAGTCACTGGCAATCTACTTACCTTCCAGAGATCCTTTTGGTTCCCGTCAGATTATGACTTTTCTCCCCTATATATTGATAAGCTATTGCTGCATAATAAACTGTACCAAAATTTAACAGCTTAACACAATAACCATTTATTTAGTTTATAATTCTGAGGTTATGGTTTAGTCTTAGCTTATATGGGCAGTTCTTCTGTCCTGACTGGGCTCTCTCTCATGTGTCTTGGGTCAGTTGTAAATCAATTAAGTGTCTGTGCTTCAGGTAGTAACTGGCTGTTACCTGGAGTAATGGGTGAGACTGCTGTGTGTCTTTCATAATCAAGCAGTCCACCTTGGGCTTGTTCACATGGTAGAGAGAGAGAGAGTGAGAGAGAAACAGGATTATACAAGGCCTCTTGAGGTCTAGCTTTGGAACAAACATATTGTGTCTTTTGCCATGTTTGATTGGGCAATACGTCACAAAGGCATCCCAAATTCAAGGGGTAGGAAAACAGACTCTACCTTTCAATTAGAAGAGGGTGTGAATTATGAAAGGGTTGTGAATACCCAGAGGCAATAAATGCAGACAGTTTTGTAAACAAATCTACACATTCAAGGTGGAATTAGTGCTCAACTGTGAGGTTATCTTCCTAGGAGTTGTTGAGGTTGAATACTGTGTCTCTCGGGTTTTTTGTTTGTTGTTTAAGTTTTAAAAATCCTAGGCCTTCTAATCTTAGGTGTCAGGCTGACTCCCTGCATCAGAATTTTCCTTAGATCTTTGCCTGTGTTATTTAGTTGTTTAGATATTTGTAATATCTTTTCTATATTGCTTATTCTACTTTGGCAGCCTTGAAAATAAGCACAAGAATTTTTTTTAGCCCTCATATTTAAGAAAAAAACAACTTTGCTTGCAAAGGGGTATTGAAATGAGATAGATATATGTTTACTATTTATTATAGGTGACTAACAAAGTTACTTTTTCAAAGTATGTTTAATGATAAGCTAGATGTTTATTGTCTAAATGTTGAATTTCTCTAATCTAGATTTATTGCTTTTATTAACACTTTTGGAATATTTCTAAACTGTATTGCACAGATTGCATTATAACCAAGGACTTTAACTATGGCTGTTTGAGATCAATAATTCACTCTGACTAGAAAAGTAAGAGTTCAGATTCAATTTTATAAATTTATATTTTTTATGCAAAACACTGTATTTTGTGCTTTTGGAGAATTAAAGATAAAAAAGATCTGTGCCCAAAATTTGGTGGAGAACACAACAACTTGCAAGAATAACTTCTGTTACATGACATATTAAAATAAATGCTAGGACAAAGTGCTATGAAGATATAGGTGAGAAAAATAGATTTAAAGAGGGAGAACTTGGGAAGACATTGAAGAGTGATGTTTGAAGAAGACCTTGAAAGTCTAAAAGGACTTTGAATTTTAGGTGTAATTTAGCTTGCAGATGTGCATTATTTGGCTAAAACAGTGTTTTAAAATGTTGAATTTTAAATACTTCCTGATGGGGTATATACCTTCTAAGATCTCAGCCTCTCTCTATGATTCATTCCTTTAGATTTTTCTACTTGGCCACTGATAGCATTTGGTTTTGTTACTCACAAATCAGATGAAAGGGTACACAGTATGTTCAGAATACGTGAACACTTAATCAGAAGCATCAGGGCAGGTACCCGAGCAGGATGGGCAACATTTTGGTTGCTATACCTCTTTCACTGATGCTCACTCTGATTTCATCTTGAAGGTTCCAGGAAGCAGAGCTGACAACATATTTCTACAATACATCTCAATGACTTGACTCTTCCATTAGTTATAGTTAGCGTTAGTTGATTTTTTGTTTTTATTATTATTGCTTTGTTCATATAAAACATTTTTTGGCATCTCATTACCCTTTTTTATGATTATTTAATTTTTTTATGTTATTCAAATTAACTGTCACCTAGGTTTACCATCAGATTCACTATAACATTTTTTAATATTAAATTTGAAGTAAAGATTTGTTGATATTCTCACTGGCTGAGAGTGAACCATACCAGTTAGTAACCTTAAACTGTTTCAGTGGCTTTAATATTCATTAATTTGTTAACTAGTTGGAAGTTAACAGTATTAAAAGTAATCCTATTTGGTAAATCACAGTACTACATTTTTAGACTTCAATTACATTCAAGTTATTATGAATAATTCTTCAAAATTTAGAGATGGCTTTGGAGGATCTTTTCTTTTAATTACAAATATTTTTAAATGCAGCATTTATGTTTGTACTTTTTGTAGAAGTTTTGTTTTCTGCTTCATTTCTTTCTGAGCAATTTTGAATTATAACACCTATTTGAACTAGTGAGCAAAATAATTTAATTCCTATTTGGTTGAATTTCATAGTATATATTTACGTATAAATCCTTTAGCATTAAAAATTTCTTAATAAAGAGAATCAATTGTATTAAAATATTAAGAAAGTAGGGTTTAATTGGCATGATTCTTTTGAAATTAGCAATTATTTCCATGGATTTCAAACCTGATTTTGGATAACTAGGTGGTGATAGTGTCATATTATGCTAGTGCTTTAACTGTGTGTGTTTCTCTTATTAAAACTCAAAGAGTTAAAGCACTAGCATAATATTAAGAAATTGGGTTTTATATGAATGTAAAAGGAAAGGAAAGTAAAATTTACAGGAAATTAATAGTAAAGAGTACAAGTTAGCATGCTAGGAGCTGTTAAGGTGCAAAGCTGAGTAAGGTATAGCTTTTGCTCTCAAAGTGCTTACAGTGGCAGGAGAAATATGTGCCTAAATGGATAGATTACATTTTAATAAACCATTTACTCTTTGTAAAAAAATGTTTATTTATTTATTTTTGGCTGCAGTGAGTCTTCATTGCGGTGCGCAGACTTCTCATTGCGGTGGCTTCTCTTGTTGCGGAGCACGGGCTCTAGGTGCACGGGCTTCAGTAGTGTGGCACGTGGGCTTCAGTAGTTGTGGCATGTGGGCTCTAGAGTGCAGGCTCAGTAGTTGTGGCGCATGGACTTAGTTGCTCCGTGGCATGTGGGATCTTCCCGGCCCAGGGCTCGAACCTTGTCCCCTGCATTGGTAGGCAGATTCTTAACCACCGAGCCACCAGGGAAGCCCGAAACGAGAAGATTGCACTTACTCTTCTGCTTCCTGAGATGACTATTTTAAAATTTCTCCTCTTTTCCAAAAACTTCAACACTTCCTTCATTGTCATCCCTCTGTGATTACAACTTTGCTTTTATTTCACTGAGATAACAGAAACAATCACATATTCTCACCTCCACAGTTGCCAATATGTGTATATTTGCTTTCCTTCCTTGCTTTAAATTAACTTTCTAGGCTTATATCTGAGACTAACTTCTCTACTTGTGCATTGACTCCTATCCCCTCTTATCGACTTGGGATACATTGCTCTGGCAAATATTCCCTCTTTAATACAATGTTTTCCCCCTCTTAACTGCATTATTTTCCGAAGGACGCAAAGATGTTGCAATATTTCCCATCTTTAAAAAACCCTCTCCTTTGAACCTGAATTTTCCTCTAGCTGTCTTCTTCTTTCTCTGATTCTCTTTATGGCAACATATTTTTAAATAAAATGAAATTTATTGTAGCCTTAATGCACATAATAAAATGACTTACAAGCAATTTTTGTTAGCAGTAGCTAGAGAATGGGTAACTGACCATTCTGGTGAATGTAGTGGTAATCCCACACCTGGTCATTCTTGTCACGTTTCTAAAAGAGCCCCCTGCAAAAATCTATCTTGCTGACTACAGGTGAAATTAAAGAACATATTCTAGAGGAAGTAATACCCACAGGACTAGAAAAAATGGCAAAATATTTAGAAAGACTTGTTTTTACTCATATCAAATTCTTTCCTTCATCTCTGTTGAAACCATTCCAACTCTATTACTCTATAAAAATTCTTTGTGTTTTTCCTTTGGTGAAGGTAACTAATGACTGCCGTATTGTTAGATCCATAGCCAGTTCTTAGTCCTCATCTTACTTGATTTATCATCAGCATTCACAAAGTTGATCTCTCCCTCCTCTTTGAAACACTTTTTTCTTTTGACATCTGAGATACCACTCTCTCTTGGTTTTCATGTAGTTCACTGGCTGTTCCTTCTCAGTATTAGGCTGAGCCAAAGATTTTGATTGCCTGCCATTCAGTGTTGCAACTAGATAAATCTGCAAGGCCTCATGAACCTGTTATCACTAGTTGCTTAAGAATTAAGTCTTTCTGTTTTCTGTCCTCTTTTGTAGATTCATACTCCTTTTCCCTGAGCCAGGCTTTATTTTCATTCCTTCCCAATGAACCTTTACATTGGAACTCTGTAACTCTGTTACTCTCTCTTAGCTATTGCCACAATACTGCTGTAGGATAAGCACAGAAATCTCAGACATTCATAAGCAGTAGCATTTTTTTTCATTCTTAAGTTACAGGTCAGCTGGGGAAGCTTTGTTTTATGTTGTAAGTTAGTCTGGGCAGCTCTGCTCCATGTGTTTATTATCTTCCTCCTGGGACTAGTCAGGACATGGCCTAAGCCCAACCAAGCAAGCACACTTTGGGCCTCTGCTTGCATCATGTTAGCTATCATCCATTGGCTAAAGCAAGTCACAAACCAAGCTCCAAATCCAGGGGTAGGGATATATACTCCACCCACATAAGTGCAAAGAGCTGCAGTGTTGTATGGCAGAGGGCATGCAATAGGAGGGACTAATAATGTAATCTGTGACGTCCCTATAATGTAATCTGATGACGTTCTCATCTTCCTGGTCTCTAAGCATCTGAGTCTCCCAGGTCTTAGTACTTAAACCTCTTTTCTTCTCTGTCTTTACTTACTTCCTAGTTGGCCTCATCCAGTCTCTCAGCTTCAAATGACATCTTTATCTAACAATAAAAATTTTATTTATTCATCCTGGACCTTACCGTAAACTCTAAATTAGGTGTCTGCTGGACATGTCTATTGGATGCTAATGGGCATCCAAACTCAGCATTCCAAAAACTGAGTATTTAGCCTCCATAACCCCTTCTCCCCAGATTTGTCCATCTTCCAATATTTCCCATTTCAGCAGATGGTAGTGCTGTTCTTCTAGTTGTTTGGCCCCAAAACTTTAGGGTTTCTTCACATTTTAATTTAGTTCTTCATCAGATTTTATTGGCTTTGTGCTCAAACTATATCCAGAATTTCAGTACTTTTCATTCCCTTCACTACTACCACCAGAGCCCAATTCTTGATTATCTCTTGCCTCCTAACTGGTTTCCCTGCTTCTTCCTTTGCTTCTGTATTAGTCTGCTTGGGCTACTATAACAAAATACCATAGACTGGGTGGCTTAAACAGCACACATTTGTTTTATCACTGTCTGGAGGCTGGAAAGTCCAAGATCAAGGTTCTGGCCAATTTGGTTCTTGGTGAGAGCTTGTAGATGGCTGCCTTCTCCTGTGTCCTCAAACGACCTTTTTTCTGTGCACAAATGGAGAGAGAAGGAGAGAGCTCTCTGATGTTTCCCCCTCCTCTTATAAGGACACCAATCCCATAGAATTGGGTTCCCGCCCTTACAACCTCATTTAACCTTAATTACTTCTGTGAAGTCCCTGTCACCAAATACGGTCACATTGGGGTTTAGGGCTTCAACATATGAATTTGGGGGGGGGGCACAAGCATTCAGTCCATAACAGACTCCTTCAGTCTATTTTCAACAAAGCAGCTATAAGTGATCCCATTAAACTAAATCAGGTTGCTCAGAAACCTTCACTGGTATTCCAGCTCACTTGGAACAAAAGCCACACTCCTTACAGTGGCTGACAGTGTCTTATCTGACCTAGTCTCACTCTCCCTAAAGCTACCTCCTGCTACTCTTTGCCATTTTCATATAGTTTCAGCCACAGTGGCCTCATTGCTCTTGCTGGAACACACTGTGTGTGCTACTACCATAAGGCCTTTGCCTTACTAACCTGCATGACTTCCTCCTCTACTTTCTTCAGGTATCTGCTCAAATGTCACCTTAATAGGGAGGCCTTCCCTGATCTGTCTCACTTACCACCTTAGCAACTCTGTTTCCTTCCCCCTAGTTTCCCTTTCAGGACACCATATCCCCTCCAGCCTTCTGAGGAGAGGATACCAGGCACATGCTACATCAACAAGAAAATTTGTTCCCTACTCTTATGGAGTTGAGAGCCTGGGTGTGAAAACAGAAAATAAACATATAAACAAACAAAAATTACAAATTGCAGTAAGTGGTATAAAGGAAAAAAGCAGGTTCTTGTGTTTGAGAATGAAGGGTTGGGGAAGTCTTTCTTAGGATGTGCCACTTAAATGGTGCTAGCTCAGAGAAGTGAGAGATGAAGCCATGGAAACAGATGGGTTTACAAGAAAGAGACTATAGTGAGAGAGAAGAAGCCAAATAAAGACTATTCAGGTAGTTTCTGGAAAAGAAGTCTGTAAAGAAGCAGTTAGTTACAAGAGGTAACTAACCAAGACAGTACAATTATAATAATCAATTCATCCATTCACCATGTATTTATGGAGTGCCTGCTCTGTGCCAGGCATTGCCTACTATGTGCCAGAAGATATAGCACCAACAGAATAGACAAAAATTTTGCCTTCAAAAGGGAAGATGATATTTAATAAAGTGTGGAGTAAGGAAAAGTGAGATATGGGATAGAAGCTTGAAATCATAGCAGGTTCACAGGAAGTTTCTATGGTTGTTTGTTTTGATAGATAGTGAAAAGGTATGTATTTTTATGGAGAGTGGAAGGATCCAATGAAGAGACTGAAATTGAGGATGCAAGAAAATGGTGAAGATACTTCATGAGCAAAATTCAAGAAGCAGAAATGATAGAAAAAAAAGCACAAGTGGAGGATTAGCTTTTTTAAAAAAAATTTTATTGGAGTATGGTTGCTTTACAATGTTGTGTTAGCCTCCACTGCACAACAAAATGAATCAGCCATACACATACAGATATCCCCTCCCTTTTGGACTTCCCTCCCATTTAGGTTACCACAGTACATTAAGTAGAGTTCCCTATGCTATGCAATAAAAATATGGAACACTTCATGAATTTGTGGGTCATCCTTGCACAGGGGCCATGCTAATCTCTGTATCGTTCCAATTTTAGTATATGTGCTGCCGAAGCGAGCACGAGGATTAGCTTTAATGAGGGGAATGGATGCTTCCTCTGAGACAGAAGTGAAGGAAGATAGGAAAGGTAAAGATATTGGCCAGAAGTCCCTAGTTAAATAGGAGGAGAGGAAGAGATCTTCTTTAGAATAGGAGAAATGGTATTTCTGAGTTTTTTGAAGACACATCCTGTTTCTCTTATGCCATTTCCACCCCCAGTCTAAACCTACTTATAACTTTCAGCTATTCTTCACATGATGTTTTTCTAGATTCTTGTTTTGGGATGCTCTTCTCTGGACATATTCCAATCTGTTGATGTTCCTGTGAAAGTTTAGTATCCACGCTTGAACACAGTACTCTGGATATAGTCTAGCTAATGTAGGGTACAAAGGATCTGTTGCTTCTCAAGTTGTTTAGACATTTATTCATTTACAAAGGCTAGGATGTTCTTATCTTTTAAGTTCTTACCTTTCATCCCAAGAGATGCCTACAGGGCTAATTGGTACCAACCAGGGCATCAGGGGTTGTTACTTCTGTGTTAAATGCCATTCTCATTGGCTTTTCTTCTTTTTTCTGTATCAAGTTTATCTTTACTAACTGGTTGTTACTTCTTTTGGTAGTGGGTCTTGTTTCTCAATAGTTTTTATTTTCCCTGCTACTTGTGCTATTTTCTCTACTGATCATCATCACAATCCCACTTTATATCTTTGTTCTATTTATTTTCTCCTTTAATAAAAAATTTGGTCTTCCTTTATCTGGTCATTCTCTTTTGCAAGCTTCAGAAGGGCTATGGTTAGAGTGTTAAATTTGGAAGGGGGAACCAGTGCAGGCAAACTGACATCTTCACATCCCCTTTCTGTCTGCTGTTTTGGCACTCTTAGAATACAACCCAAAAAGCCATTTTGAAACATCTAGAGGTTTTGGATAAAATATAACAAGGATCTCTTTAAATGCGTAATTGAGCTTTCATGTATCAGGGAAATACATACAGCCAAACCAAAAAGGAAGCTAAAACCCAGGGCTTAAAAATAGGAACATTCTTTTCTATATCCTCTCCCCTTTTCCTACCATTTGTTTTTCTCAGTTTTGGTGCTACTGAGACTTAACTTTAATAGCCATTTCCAATTGGAGAGAGAATTTCTTTTGCTTTTATCAGCAATTCAGCATTAAGATATATATCAGGTCATGTCTTCTCACTAAGCTGTTTTCATCACTAATTGTGATTGGAGGCTTTTTTTCCCTGAAAGGTGCTAAGACGTTGTGAGTGCTTCATATCTGTTTACTGTATAAATATTGAAGTGTTACTATATTATCAACTGCATAATTGTCTATTCAGAAACTATGTTTATTTTAAATGATTAATTTTAAAGAAATGGAGAAATTTGATCCATTGGAAAAGCAGGCCCCAAATTTGGGTTCACCTATTTTAGTGTTATTTCTTTTTTTTTTTTTAGGGGCACTGAGGGCTGTGGGCCCATTTGCTCCTGCATCCACAGCCAGTGTCAGCTCTCTCCCAAGACTGCCTTCTTTTTTCTTTCTTTATTTATTTTGGCTGCGTTGGGTCTTTGTTGCTGCGTGCAGGCTTTCTCTAGTTGCGGTGAGGGGGGCTACTCTTCCTTGTGGTGTGCAGACTTTTCTTTGCGGTGGCTTCTCTTGTTGCGGAGCATGGGCTCTAGGGGCGTGGGCTTCAGCAGTTGCAGCACGCAGGCTCAGTAGTTGTGGTGCGTGGGCTCTAGGGCATGTGGGCTTCAGTAGTTGTGGCATGTGGGCTCAGAAGTTGTGGCTCGCGGGCTCTAGAGCGCAGGTTCAGTAGTTGCGGCACACAGATTTAGTTGCTCCGTGGCATGTGGGATCTTCCCAGACCAGGGATCGAACCCATGTCCCCTGCATTGATTGGCAGGCAGGTTCTTAACCACTGTTCCACCAGGGAAGTCCTAGTGTTATTTCTTTGTATACATTCCACTTGCTTTTAGAATGTTTTAGACTAAATATTGTTTCATGAGAACACGGTTTTTCAAGGTTTGGCCAATTATGGATTGTGGATTTGGGGGAGAGTGCTGAGGTGAACAGAATGGTAGTAAGTAATTTGAATGAGAAGAGTAGATGCTGACTCAAGGTAGGGGATGATAAATTACAAAATATTATGGAATTAACCTATATTTTGAAAAGGAAAAGTCTATAAATTTGACCTATTTAAATTTTATACTATTTGTGATAATACTGAGATAGCAGTAAATAGTTCCTAGTTCCACTGTTTCCCTTAAGTTTATGAGAATAATCCATTCCATTTTGACAGTTCTCACATTCTCTTATCAAAGAAGCTAATTACATCAACCATGGGTTTGGAAAGATTGACTAATTTTTACAGTCCAAAAGTATAGTTGGACTGTACTGTTGGACAGTACAAACAAAAGTATAGTTGGACTGTACTGTACAGGCGGATTCTTAACCACTGCATCACCAGAGAAGTCCATTATCTTCTTTTTTGTTTCTACTATTTCTTACTCATAGTGACTTATTTCCTTTCATGTTCAGTGGTTTCTAAATTTGAATTTGTGTTTTTTAAAGCTTTAACTCTTGGAACTCTTGGAGGCCTGAGTTTAAAGTGTATCTTTTCAGAGAGGATTTATATCTGCTTCTGCTAAGCATTTATGTCTGCCTCTGGTACTATGAACCCAAATCACTTTATTCTACATTTTTGGCTCTGAGGGGCACAGAGATTGTGTTAAATTTGGCCTCAAACCCTTGTGAGGACAGAATTGTGGTTAGGAATTCTTAGAGCAGTGGGATTTATTTCTGTCATTCTAATCTGTTTAGAGCTAAAATCTTACTTTCCCTCTCTGCAACAGATTTTTGTAACAAGTTTTTAATTTTTACTTTATTGTTTTTACTGAGGCTGTTGTTCTTTGGGGGTTTTAATTTTTGTAGGAGTCCTTGATCTATCCTCTCAGCTTGCGTGAGCTTCAGACTTTGTCTCCTGCTCCCCTCCCAGTCCCACCTTGGTTAAAGCCCAGATACTAATCTATCAGGGATTGGTAGATTTCCTTGAACAAATTCTTCTTCCAGTGCTCAATGCCTGGATTCATACTTTCTGTCCCTCATTCCCTTCCCCAGGCTCTGAGGAATTCCATTTTCCTTTTCATCTCTATATTTAAAATATTGTTTAGTTTTTCAGAATTTTAAGGTGTGCTATTCCAGGAAGGGTTTTTCTAACATTAAGTCCAAACTTTTGTGAAAATTTGAAGGAAATCAAATTAGTAGTAAGAAAGTTGGTTGAAAGACATAGAATGAGAGTGAGAAGAATTAGATTATTTCAAGGGATATTTTTTAGGGAGTGAAAAAAATTAACTTTTTATGCCACACATTGAAACATTGTTTTAAGGAGCTGCATAAGTTTCTACAGTTTAATTTTCCTTCTGTATAGTGCTATATATATTTATAAATTATTTTATTTCCATGTTTATTAGTGTCTATACATATCATACCCAGAAAATTATAAATCAAGTGCATTTCAGTTATACCTTTTTGGCAATAAATTCAGATCACATTGATAGATCTTCAGTGGTCCTCAAGCCTCCTTAACAATGCATTTATAAACCATTTTATACTGGGTTAATTATACAATAATATTTTATTAATTAAAAACATTTTTACGTTATATATTATTTTATAGTGATATTTCTTTTTTGTATTGAGATGAAAATCCCATACTAGAGATTACTTTTAGTACAAGAGAACAAAGTTGCCATAATGACAGTGTTCAGTTTAACACGCAGAGACATGTGCACATACTAAGGACCTGGTAGACATTTTAAAATTCTTGAGAGGAAAAAAGTTTTTTTTAATGTATAGCTAAAAAGCTTCCTCTTTGAAATCTTCCTTTATCTTCCTCAAGGCAGAAACCAATCTCTCCCTGCAATACTTACATATTCTTGTCTTCTATGTTATGTGCCTACCTTCTTCTACCTTTTACCCTCAAAATAATTCTTAAATGTCTACATTTTTGAGGTACTTTTTTCTAGGCATTGGTGATACCATGATGAAAAAAATAGATATCTACATTTCCACTAAACTTACAGTTTATTAAAGGGAATAGACAATCACATAACATTATAATGTAGTACTATAAATGCTATGATGAGGAAGATTACCAACATAACAAGGTCAAATGGCTACACAGAAGCAGAGGTGTTTCACAAATTCAAGCTTTTGGGTTTTGTTTCTAGAATCTCTTCTTTATTTCACACTACCTTTCTGTCAGAGTGCTAAGATTACAGAGAATATGTATGAATACATAAAATGACAGAATTTTTTAACCTAAGCATTCCTAATGCAACTGTGCTTCTTTTTCCTTCTTCTTTTTTTTTTTTCCAGACAGAAAAAGGGAGTGCACTTCACGAAGCAGCTTTGTTTGGAAAGGTAGATGTTGTGCGAGTTCTGTTAGAAACAGGTAACTATCATGATTCTCCATGGAACTTATCTTGATTCTCCATGAGGCTTATCTTGCCAAAAACTATTTGTATTTCAGGAGTAGACATAGGAAAATGACACTTTTTTTTTTTTCTTGACAATCACCCTTATTTCTTACCTTCACTCTAAATTGCAGGTACGTATTCATACCATGTAGAATTGAGCCTCAATGTTTAGGGAAAAAAACTGATAACAATGTGTACCTTCCTTTACTCAGTAGATACTTTAATAAAAAGCTTTTAGAAATTATAATTTTATACACTTAAATCACATTAAAATAAAAACTACCAAAAAGAAAAGGAAATGTCTGCCTTCTATAGGAGGGTGGAACTGATCCCCGTGAAGTTAAGACAATTGCTTGGTTTATTAAAGAACGTACTACTTTCCCTAGGTTTTTATATTGTGAATAATGGTAAACAGAAATTAGAGTTCCCTGTCCTTCAGGTAAATTCTCCTTCTAGTTACTTCATCAACTGAGTAGCTACTGTTTGTAAGCTGCAGTGATTTAAAGGGAACCTTTTAGAGGGAAAGCTTTGAAGGAAAAACAAAGTAGGCTTATTTGTCTCCATATGTATATTATGACTGAAATAAAATTGGAACTGACGTCAGATTTTTTTAAGATCAAAAGGCATGGATAATGGAGAGGGTGTGGAAAAAAGGGAACCCTTTTGCACTGTTGGGGGGAATGTAAATTGATACAGCCACTATGGAGAACAGCATGGAGGTTCCTTAAAAAACTAAAAATACAATTACCATGTGACCCAGCAATCCCACACCTGGGCATATACCCAGAGAAAACCATAATTCAAAAAGACACATGCGAGAGAGGGGGAAGATGGCAGAAGAGTAAGACGCGGAGATCACCTTCCTCCCAACAGATACATAAGAAATACATCTACACGTGGAACAACTCCTACAGAACACCTACTGAACGCTGGCAGAAGACCTCAGACCTCCCAAAAGGCAAGAAACTCCCCACGTAACTGGGTAGGGCAAAAGAAAAAAGAATAAACAGAGAGAAAAGGATAGGGATGGGACCTGCACCAGTGGGAGGGAGCTGTGAAGGAGGAAAGGTTTCCACACACTAGGAAGCCACTCGCGGGAGGAGACTGCGGGTGGCAGAGGGCGGAAGCTTCGGAGCCATGGAGGAGAGCGCAGCAACAGGGGTGCGGAGGGCAAAGCGGAGAGATTCCCGCACAGAAGATCGGTGCTGACTGGCACTCACCAGCCTGAGAGGCTTGTCTGCTCAACCGCCAGGGCGGGCTGGGCTGGCAGCTGAAGCTCGGGCTTCGGTCAGAGCGCAGGGAGAGGACTGGGGTTGGCAGCCTGAACACAGCCTGCAGGGGGTTAGTGCACCACGGCTAGCCAGGAGGGAGTCCGGGGAAAAGTCTGGACCTGCCGAAGAGGCAAGAGATTTTTCTTCCCTCTTTGCTTCCTGGTGCGTGAGGAGAGGGGATTAAGAGCGCTGCTTAAAGGAGCTTCAGAGATGGGCGCGAGCCGCGGCTAACAGCACGGACCCCAGAGACGGGCATGAGATGCTAAGGCTGCTGCTGCCACCACCAAGAAGCCTGTGTGCGAGCACAGGTCACTATCCACACCACCCCTCCCGGGAGCCTGTGCAGCCTGCCACTGCCAGGTTCCCGGGATCCAGGGACAACTTCCCCAGGAGAACGCACGGTGCGCCTCAGGCTGGTGCAACGTCACGCTGGCCTCTGCTGCCACAGGCTTGCCCCGCACTTCGTACCCCTCCCTCCCTCCGGCCTGAGTGCGCCAGAGCCCCCGAATCAGCGGCTCCTTTAACCCCGTCCTGTCTGAGCAAAGAACAGACGCCCTCCGGTGACCTACACGCAGAGGCAGGGCCAAATCCAAAGCTGAGCCCCAGGAGCTGTGCAAACAAAGAAGAGAAAAGGAAATCTCTCCCAGCAGCCTCAGGAGCAGCAGATTAAATCTCCACAATCAAGTTGATGTACCCTGCATCTGTGGAATACCTGAATAGACAATGAATCATCCCAAATTGAGGAGGTGGACTTCGAGCGCAAGATTTATTATTTTTTCCCCTTTTCCTCTTTTTGTGAGAGTGTATGTGTATGCTACTATGTGAGATTTTGTCTGTATAGCTTTGCTGACACCATTTGTCCTAGGGTTCTATCCATCTGTTTCTTGTTTTTTTTTTTACTTAAAAAAATTTTTTTTTCTGAATAATCATTTTATATTTTAATAACTTTATTTTATTTTATCTTACTTTATTTTCTTTTCTTTTATCCTCTTTCTTTCTTTCTACTTTTTCTCCCTTTTATTCTGACCGTGTGGATGAAAGGCTCTTGGTGCTGCAGCCAGGAGTCAGTGCTGTGCCTCTGAGGTGGGAGAGCCAACTTCAGGACACTGGTCCACAAGAGACCTTCCAGCTCCACGTAATATCAAATGGCGAAAATCCCCAGAGATCTCCATCTCGACACCAACACCCAGCTTCACTCGACAACCAGCAAGCTACAGTGCTGGACACCCTTAGCCAAAAAACTAGCAAGACAGGAACACAACCCCACCCATTAGAGAGAGGCTGCCTAAAATCGTAAGTCCACAGACACCCCAAAACACACCACCAGAGGTGGACCTGCCCACCAGAAAGACAAGATCCAGCCTCACCCACTAGAACACAGGCACTAGTCCCCTCCACCAGGAAGCCTACACAACCCACTGAAACAACTTTAGCCACTGGGGACAGACACCAAAAACAACGGGAACTACGAACCTGCAGCCTGCAAAAAGGAGACCCCAAGCAGAGTAGGATAAGCAAAATGAGAAGATAGAAAAAAACACAGAAGATGAAGGAGCAAGATAAAAACCTACCAGGCCTAACAAATGAAGAGGAAATAGGCAGTCTACCTGAAAAAGAATTCAGAATAATGATAGTAAAGATGATCCAAAATCTTGGAAATAGAATAGAGAAAATGCAGGAAACATTTAACAAGGACCTAGAAGAACTAAAGATGAAACAAGCAACGATGACCAACACAATAAATGAAATTAAAAATACTCTAGAAGGGATCAATAGCAGAATAACTGAGGCAGAAGAACGAATAAGTGACCTGGAAGATAAAATACTGGAAATAACTACTGCAGAGCAGAATAAAGAAAAAAGAATGAAAAGAACCAAGGACAGTCTCAGAGAGCTCTGGGACAATATTAAACACGCCAACATTCGAATTATAGGGGTTCCAGAAGAAGACTAGAAAAAGAAAGGGACTGAGAAAATATTTGAAGAGATTATAGTTGAAAACTTCCCTAATATGGGAAAGGAAATAGTTAATCAAGCCCAGGAAGCCCAGAGAGTCCCATACAGGATAAATCCAAGGAGAAACACGCCAAGACACATATTAATCAAACTGTCAAAAATTAAATACAAAGAAAACATGTTAAAAGCAGCAAGGGAAAAACAACAAATAACACACAAGGGAATCCCCATAAGGATAACAGCTGATCTTTCAGCAGAAACTCTGCAAGCCAAAAGGGACTGGCAGGACATATTTAAAGTGATGAAGGAGAAAAACCTACAACCAAGATTACTCTACCCAGCAAGGATCTCATTCAGATTTGATGGAGAAATTAAAACCTTTACAGACAAGTAAAAGCTGAGAGAGTTCAGCACCACCAAACCAGCTTTACAACAAATGCTAAAGGATCTTCTCTAGGCAAGAAACACAAGAGAAGGAAAAGACTTACAATAACAAACCGAAAACAATTAAGAAAATGGGAATAGGAACATACATATCGATAATTACCTTAAGTGTAAATGGATTAAATGCGCCCACCAAAAGACACAGACTGGCTGAATGGATACAAAACCAAGACCCATATATATGCTGTCTACAAGAGACCCACTTCAGACATAGAGACACATACAGACTGAAAGTGAGGGGATGGAAAAAGATATTCCGTGCAAATGGAAACCAAAATAAAGCTGGAGTAGCAATTCTCATATCACACAAAATAGACTTTAAAATCAAGACTATTAGAAGAGACTAAGAAGGACACTATATAATGATCAAGAGATTGATCCAAGAAGATATAACAATTGTAAATATTTATGCACCCAGCATAGGACCACCTCAATACATAAGGCAAATACTAACAGCCAAAATAGGGGAAATCGACAGTAACACATTCATAGTAGGGGACTTTAACACCCCACTTTCACCAATGGACAGATCATTCAAAATGAAAATAAATAAGGAAAAACAAGCTTTAAATGATACATTAAACAAGATGGATTTAATTGATATTTATAGGACATTCCATCGAAAAACAACAGAATACACATTTTTCTCAAGTGCTCATGGAACATACTCCAGGATAGATCATATCGTGGGTCACAAATCAAGCCTTGGTAAATTTAAGAAAATTGAAATTGTATCAAGTATCTTTTCCGACCACAACACTATGAGACTAGATATCAATTACAGGAAAAGACCTGTAAAAAATAGAAACACATGGAGGCTAAACAATACACTACTTAATAACGAAGTGCACTGAAGAAATCAAAGAGGAAATCAAAAAGTACCTAGAAACAAATGACAATGGAGACACGACGACCCAAAACCTATGGGATGCAGCAAAAGCAGTTCTAAGAGGGAAGTTTATAGCAATACAATCCTACCTTAAGATACAGGGAACATCTCGAATAAACAACCTAACCTTGCACCTAAAGCAATTAGAGAAAGAAGAACAAAAAACCCCCAAAGTTAGCAGAAGGAGGAAACCATAAGATTAGACCAGAAATAAATGAAAAAGAAATGAAGGAAATGATAGCAAAGATCAATAAAATTAATAGGTGGTTCTTTGAGAAGATAAACAAAATTGATAAACCATTAGCCAGACTCATGAAGAAAAAAAGGGAGAAGACTCAAATCAATAGAATTAGAAGTGAAAAAGGAGAAGTAACAACTGACACTGCAGAAATACAACAGATCTTGAGAGATTACTACAAGCAACTCTATGCCAATAAAATGGACAACCTGGAAGAAATGGACAAATTCTTAGAAATGCGCAACCTGCCAAGACTGAATCAGGAAGAAATAGAAAATATGAACAGACCAATCACAAGCACTGAAATTGAAACTGTGATTAAAAATCTTCCAAAAAACAAAAGCCCAGGACCAGATAGCTTTTCAGCCGAATTCTATCAAACATTTAGAGAAGAGCTAACACCTATCCTTCTCAAACTCTTCCAAAATATAGCAGAGGGAGGAACACTCCCAAACTCATTCTACGAGGCCACCATCACCCTGATACCAAAACCAGACAAGGATGTCAGAAAGAATGAAAACTAGTGGCCAATATCACTGATGAACATAGATGCAAAAACCTCAAGAAAATACTAGCAAACAGAATCCAACAGCACATTAAAAGGATCATACACTATGATCAAGTGAGTTTATTCCAGGAATGCAAGGATTCTTCAATATACACAAATCAATCAATGTGATACAGCATATTAACAAATTGAAGGAGAAAAACCATATGATCATCTCAATCGATGCAGAGGAAGCTTTTGACAAAAATTCAACACCCATTTATGATAAAAACCCTGGAGAAAGTAGGCATACAGGGAACTTTCCTCAACATAATAAGGGCCATATATGACAAACCCACAGCCAACATCATCCCCAATGTTTCAAAACTGAAAGAATTTCCACTAAGAACAGGAACCAGACAAGGTTGCCCACTTTCACCATCTTACTCAACATAGTTTTGGAAGTTTTAGCCACAGCAATCTGAGAAGAAAAGGAAATAAAAGGAATCCAAATCGGAAAAGAAGAAGTAAAGCTGTCACTGTTTGCAGATGACATGATACTATACACAGAGAATCCTAAAGATGCTACCAGAAAACTACTAGAGCTCATCAATGAATTTGGTAAAGTAACAGGATACAAAATTAATGCACAGAAATCTCTGGCATTCCTATACACTAATGATGAAAAATCTGAAAGTGAAATCAAGAAAACACTCCCATTTACCACTGCAACAAAAAGAATAAAACGTCTAGTTATAAAACTACCTAAGGATACAAAAGACCTGTATGCAGAAAATTATGAGACACTGATGAAAGAAAGACGATACAAATAGATGGAGAGATATACCATGTTCTTGGGTTGGAAGAATCAACATTGTGAAAATGACTCTACTACCCAAAGCAATCTACAGATTCAATGCAATCCCTATGAAACTACCACTGGTATTTTTCACAGAACTAGAACAAAAAATTTCACAATTTGTATGGAAACACAAAAGACCCCGAATAGCCAAAGCAATCTTGAGAACAAAAAACGAAGCTGGAGGAATCAGGCTCCCTGACTTCAGACTATACTACAAAGCTACAGTAATCAAGACAGTACGGTACTGACACAAAAACAGAAATATAGATCCATGGAACAGGATAGAAAGCCCAGAAATAAACCCACGCACATATGGTCACCTTATCTTTGATAAAGGAGGCAGGAATGTACATTGTAGAAAGGACAGCCTCTTCAGTAAGTGGTGCTGGGAAAACTGGACAGGTAAATGTAAAAGTATGAGATTAGAACACTCCCTAGCACCATATACAAAAATAAGCTCAAAATGGATTAAAGACCTAAATGTAAGGCCAGAAACTATCAAACTCTTAGAGGAAAATATAGGCAGAACACTATGACATAAATCACAGCAAGGTTCTTTTTGACCCACCTCCTAGGGAAATGGAAATAAAAACAAAAATAAACAAATGAGGCCTAATGAAACTTCAAAGCTTTTGCACAGCAAAGGAAACCATAAACAAGACCAAAAGACAACCCTCAGAATGAGAGAAAATATTTGCAAATGAAGCAACTGACAAAGGATTAATCTCCAAAATTTACAATCAGCTCTTGCAGCTCAATAACAAAAAAACAAACAACCCAATTCAAAAATGGGCAGAAGACCTAAATAGAGATTTCTCCAAAGAAGATACACAGACTGCCAACAAACACATGAAAGAATGCTCAACATCATTAATCGTTAGAGAAGTGCGAATCAAAACTACAATGAGATATCATCTCACACCGGTCATAATGGCCATCATCAAAAAATCTAGAAACAATAAATGCTGGAGAGAGTGTGGAGAAAAGGGAACACTGTTGCACTGCTGGTGGGAATGTGAGTTGGTACAGCCAATGGAGAACAGTATGGAGGTTCCTTAAAAAACTACAAATAGAACTACCATATGACCAAGCAATCCCACTACTGGGCATATACCCTGAGAAAACCATTTCAAAAAGAGTCATGTACCAAAATGTTCATTGCAGCTCTATTTACAATAGCCAGGAGATGGAAACAACCTATGTGTCCATCATCAGATGACTGGATAAAGAAGATGTGGCACATATATAGAATGGAATATTACTCAGCCATAAAAAGAAAATAAATTGAATTATTTGTAGTGAGGTGGATGGACCTAGAGTCTGTCATACAGAGTGAAGTAAGTCAGAAAGAGAAAGACAAATACCGTATGCTAACACATATATATGAAATGAGAAAAAAAAAATGTCATGATGAACCTGAGGGTAAGACAGGAATAAAGACACAGACCCACTAGAGAATGGACTTGAGGATATGGGGAGGGGGAAGGGTAAGCTGTGACAGAGTGAGAGAGTGGCATGGACATATATACACTACCAAACGTAAAATAGAGAGCTAGTGGGAAGCAGCCGCATAGCACAGGGAGATCAGCTTGGTGCTTTGTGACCACCTAGAGGGGTGGGATAGGGAGGGTAGGCGGGAAGGAGACGCCAGAGGGAAGAGATATGGGAACATATGTATACGTATAACTGATTCTCTTTGTTATAAAGCAGAAACTAACACACCATTGTAAAGCAATTATACTCCAATAAAGATGTAAAAAAAAAAAATAGACACATGAACCCCAATGTTCATTGTTGCACTATTTACAATAGCCAGGTCATGGAAGCAACCTAAATGCCCATTGACAGACAAATGGATAAACATGTGGTACATATATATACAATGGAATATTACTCAGCCATAAAAAGGAATGAAATTGGGTCATTTGTAGAGACGTGGATGAATCTAAAGACTGCCATACAGAGTGAAGTATGTCAGAAAGAGAAAAACAAATATCGTATATTAACACATATATGTGGAACTTAGAAAAATGGTACAGATAAACCAGTTTGCACGGTAGAAATAGAGACACAGATACAGAGAACAAACGTATGGACACCAAGGAGGGGAAGCGGTGGGGAGCGGATGTGGTGGTGGTGTGATGAATTGGGAGATTGGGATTGACATATATACATTAATATGTATAAAATAGATAACTAATATGAGCCTGCTGTATACAAAAATAAATAAAATAATATTCAAATAATAAGGCATGGATACAAATTTATGCTTGTAAACAACTGACGTGAGTCTTTTGTGTTTTAAACTATATTTAGTGTGTTTATTTTCCTCAGTAAAAATGTTAAATGAAAAGTATTGGCAGACTATTGCATTGTGATTGTTCTTACGTGAAGTTAAAATTTCATGTATATGTAACTTTGATATGTAACACAATGATATAATAAATGAGGCAACCAATTAAATTTGTGCAGGTAACACATTTCCATAAAAATTTAAGCAAATACTAATAATTTTATTATAATGAACTAACTGTTGAGGCTAGATCCTGAAACCTGGCTTTGTTTGTGCTTAGATATTTGGGAAGTTTATAAACTTTTTGCTGTTTGCTACATTATACTCTTTACAATAAAATCTCTTTACAATAAACATTTGAGAATTAAAATAATTCCAAAGGTATTTCAGTTACAAACTTTAAGAAGTTTGCTCACCAGGTATTTGATGAGTGTTGCTGACATTGAATATAATCTTGCATAAATAAATATTAAATATTTGAATTTGTATTTGGACAATAATTCAAAATAATCCTGCTTTTTCAACTTTTGTGAATACTAAAGTATTCTAAGACTGTTCTTATACTACTTACATGGTACATTATTTTTATTTTTACCATATTATACAGAATATATAAAATGACCATTATACTTTAGGAATTTAAATTCTAAATCAGTAATATTTTTCAGCTTGATAGGCTACCATTAGTTAACTAGCTATAACCTCAATTAGCTATAATCTGAAAAAACAATATTAATGAATGGATCAGTGCCCTTTAAGAGTTAATTCATTATCAAGAATGTTCCTAATCTTTGGCATCAGTGGTCTCCCACCTTCTTTCTTACTAAAATCGTGTGTGTGTGTGTGTGTGTGTGTGTGTGTGTGTGTGTCTTAATTTAAAAAAATCACCTTAAGTACTTGGTCTGTATACTTTTGAAATTAGAGCAGTTATGTATTGACTGTATCTTCTAATGATACCCCACTTGTGTACATCTAGTGGGTTTTTCTTTTTCTTTCAGGAATTGATGCCAACATAAAAGATAGCTTAGGTAGAACTGTCTTAGACATTCTGAAAGAACATCCATCTCAGAAATCTCTCCAGATTGCAAGTCTCTTACAAGGTAAAGAGTATTGAATGATGGATGAGTTTGCGTTACAGTTAAGATTAAATTAAAACTGTCCTAGTTTTCTCTTGGGTTTTAACATTTACTTTTGAATGAACTTATTATTTGCTTTTTTCTCTGGTATACTTTTAAGCTCAATAATAATTACTACCTTTTAATGTTTTATTTCGGTTTTTCAACTGCTCAGTAATTTTTTAAAAGCTAAACTTTTTTTTACTTATGTGATATTAAAAAGCGTTTTTAATTAAACACATGTAATAAATATGTAGTTATGAACTTGAAGGTATTAGGACTGTAAAGTGATGATGCTGAGGTATTATCTTACACTTGAATAGTGCTTTAAGAGTTTTCAGGGATTTTCTGTTATTTTGTCTGTTTTCTATAACTGTGAGGTAGATAAGTCAGATATCGTTATTCTTCTTTTTGCACATGAGGGAAACTGAAGCTCCAAGAGGCTAAGTGACTTGCTCGGACTTATATGTCCTATTCTAAGTGGTAGAACTGGTGTGTAAATGCTGGGTTAACAACAACAAAATTGTACTTAGTTGAAAGAATACAGATTATTTCCTACCAAATCCAGTAGTACAAGATAATTCAGTCTTGCCAGCCTTTGGTTTTGATAAAGGTCATTTTAAGTACATTTGTAGTTAGTTGCAATTACTAGGCCTATTGAAGGTTTGACAACCACCGAGGTGCTACTTTTTCATTTGCAGGATTACATACTTCCCCATTTGATCTAAAAATTTTATGAAAAATTTAAATTTAAGTGCTTTCCGTTTCTGCTTGGTGATTAGGCCTGATATGTAACATGTTCCCTTAAAAATCCAGTTGTTTGTTCTTTCCTTTCCACTTAGCTCCTGCACTGTTCAGTGGGGATTATCCCCTACAGTTGTTACAGATTGGTTGTGAATGTAATAGAGGGAGGTGGGATGGGTGCCAATGGATATCATTTGAGAAGCTGAAGAGCAGCTTTGTCCTGCAAGGAGATAGGTGAATTAAAACCATGTTGAGCAGGAGACATGCATAATAGATACAGGAGTCAACAAAGCCCAAAGAGGGGAAAAGAATAGATGCACTACAGGAGGTCATTATGTTCTTTTCTTTCTTTACTTCTGAAACCTCTCAGGGAAGTTCAAACCCCTACAATTTTCTTGTCAATAAAGAAGTTAATTGCAAGTCAAGCACATATAGAGATAAATCAGAGGCGGATACAAGTATGGCTCGTCATATTAATTCAAATTAAAGTCAAGTTGAATGAAAAGTGAAAAATAAAAGAGTGATATATACAGTATTTAAAGAAGTCTTTCCCTTCTAGGCAGTTTGTATTTCATATTGGATTTTTGCCTCTAACTGAACTTTAAAAAAACTGAGACTTGTGCATAATATGTCTCTCAGGAGAAGCAAAATAAATGTCATCCACTAAAAAGGGGGCATGACATAATTACAGACATTTCTAACATATTGCACTGGTTCAACTTAGATGAAAATGTTATTATATAGGAGTAAATGTCTGTTCTTTTAAATGGTCAAGATTCATTAGGTATGCCAATTTGTGATGGAGTATTTGTGACATCTTTGAATTTTTAAAATTATTGTCAAATTTTAGAATGTGAACACATTATATTCTCTGCATTCCTGCTTTTCAAATCACTGGTACAGTTTATTATTTATTTTAAATTAATTAACTAATTAATTTATGGCTGCATTGGGTTTTCGTTGCTGTGTGCAGGGTTTCTCTAGTTGCAGGGAGCGGGGGCTACTCTTCGTTGCTGTGTGGTGGGCTTCTCATTGCGGTGGCTTCTCTTGTTGCGGAGCATGGGCTCTAGGTGCTCGGGCTTCAGTAGTTGCGGCTCGTGGGCTCAGTAGTTGTGGCTCGTGGGCTCTAGAGTGCAGGCTCAGTAGTTGTGGCACATGGGCTTAGTTGCTCCGCAGCATGTGAGATCTTCCTGGACCAGGGCTCAAACCCGTGTCCCCTGCATTGGCTGCCAGATTCTTAACCACTGCACCGCCAAGGAAGTCCCAAATCACTGGTACATTTTAAGTCTTATGAAAAAGTTTGTTATTGTAGTAAAGACAATTTATAGTAGATAAAATTACTGCCTGAGTCAGAAATTTTCAGTATAGAACCCCATAAGTTGCTTTCTTTTCCTATTAGAATTTGCCTAGTAGAATTGCTCTTAGATAGAAACTATTTGGATAGTATGAAAACAAAAGTGGTTGGCATGATAGCACAAAGTTTCTTAAGTGAATTTCAAGAAGAAGGGGTTCCTTTGGAATAAAGAAGTGCGAGTATTGATTTAACCCCTTAGCCAGAGGCTGTAAACAAACCATCCATTGTGGGCTGAATGCCTTTTGGCGGGTAGCAGATATGTTTTGTTTAGATCACATACTTTTGGCTCACACTGTGTTTCTGTAAAAATTGAATTAGCTTTCAGCATTTAAAAATCTAGGATTTCAGCTAAATCCCCAGTTTGGGTTTCTCAAAAAAATGCAGGCTTTCGTTTTACTTCATTGCCGAACTTTAGATGGGGCATCTGCTCTCTGGTTAACCAGGCTCTGCAGGCTTTCCATTTTTTTTTGTTACATTGAGGTTGAATGTTAATCGACATTTATCCCTGCATTCAGATGCTATTTTCTTATGATTAAGAGAAAAGTGAGATGCTTCTTGTAACTATCTGGCTTTGCCACTTATTAGCTGAATGAACGTGGCCAAGTTAATAATCCTCCCCCTTTAGTTGTCACCTTTAAAACTGAGATAGTACTAGTGCCTGTGTCATAGTTTTGTGAAGATTAAATGAGTTAATTTATATTAAATACTTAGAACACTGCTGGGTGCATAGTAAGCAATATTTAAGTTTTATTATTATTATATCCTCATCAGAATTGGAAAAATGAGAGACAGGCTGAGTGTGGGACAAAAAAAAAAAAAAAAAAAAGGTAAAATGTCAATAATAGGGAATTCCCTGGCTGTCCAGTTGTTGGGACTCTGCACTCTCACTGCCAGGGCCTGGGTTTGATCCCTGGTCACAGAACTAGGAGCCTGAATGCCACGCGGCACAGCCAAATAAAATGAAATGAAATAAAATTAAAAAAATAAAATAAATGTCAATAAAAAAAGAATGGGGAAGAACATTATTTCTTTGTTGAACTAAAGTTCAATACGCAATTGTGCTTATCTTACAAGATTACAACACCATCATAAATTAAACTTATCCCACTTCATGCATGTATGTTACCTGACTGATCATTATATCCATCTGAATTTGATATCCCTGTTTAGGGATGAAGTCTATTCAAAGCATCATTCAGAGAGTTTTCAACCTTCAGGTAGGATATATTTACGGAAACTGAGGATGTTAAGGAAAGGTTGTGACAAAAATTTAGTTTCAGAAAAAGTATTCATGAGTCTCTTCTAAAATATCTTTTCTGTTTTAATTAAAAAGCTTTAAATTAATAGCTCATCATGAAGTTCTTTCAGTTTGTTTGATTTTTTGAAGTTCTTTAAAAACTTAGGATATAAAGAAATAAATGAAAAAATGACCATCAAAAGTAAAACAAAGTAGGGCTTCCCTGGTGGCGCAGTGGTTGAGAGTCCGTCTGCCGATGCAGGGGACACGGGTTTGTGCCCCGGTCCGGGAAGATCCCACATACCGCAGAGTAGCTGGGCCCATGAGCCATGGCCGCTGAGCCTGCGCGTCCAGAGCCTGTGCTCCACAACAGGAGAGACCACAACAGTGAGAGGCCTGCGTACCGCAAAAAAAAAAAAAAAAAAAAATGTAAAACAAAGTTAAAGTTTTTTAAATAAATGAATTCAAGTATGTAATTCCAAAAACTTATATACACAGAATATTTAGACGGCGTGGGAAGATCAACAGTCCTTGAAGCACACATACAGGAAGATACAACCCAAGAAACACATATTTCATCTCCTGTTGAGTCTCCTTCCCAGAAGACCAAAAGTGAGTAGCTAATTGTAAAACCCTTGAAATGATACTAGTCTGCTATGTACTAAACTGTTATGTTTGTCCTATATGTACAAAAAGGCTCATACTTGTGAAAATGTCAGGTCTAATAAGTTATACTCTATATTTTATCCATTTATTCGGTCAACATTTATTGAGCTCCTGCTATTTGTCAGGCAGTATTCTTGGTCCTGAGATACAGTGGTGATCAAAGGGACAGCAGTCCCTGCTGTCATGAAGTTTACATGGAGTGGGTATTTCACAGTTGACTTATTTTTCCTAAGGTATGTTTTTAATGTAGAATAAAAATATTTATATATGGATTGTAACTGCTAGGTTTTTTTCAGAATGAATTATTGGGATGAAGTTCCTTTCTGAGAATAATTAGAAAAAAATGAATATTTGCATGCAGCCTACAAAATAGTCATGTTGACAGTTGATGCAGATTATATATCTGTTCCTTCTGTTGTCCCTTTATATCATAATTTATTAATTACTTACATAATTATTTGTTTAAATATGTTCTGTTTCTTTTTATTGAACCTAGGAAGTAGGCTCCCAGCACCATTTCAAATTTGTTAATGAATTGTTGAATGAATTCTGTCAGTGAAGTATAATGCCCATAAAAGACTACTGAAGATTAAATGCTGTAGTAAATGAAGCCTTAGGAATTGTAATTCCAGATGCTTTTATGTACTACATATATGTAAACCTTCAATACTTATTTCCATTTTGAGAAAGAATAAAAATAGGCAAAACTGGAATTTCTCTTTGTCTTTTAACATTATTGTACTAATTATGATTTAGTACCTTGCTTTCAGCAAAATAAATTTTCTGACAACTTAATCTTGTTTGCCATATTTTGAGTTCTAGCACCATACTAGTTATATTTTTATTGTTTAACATCAAGTTTTAGCAGTATTCTTTCTTGAAACTTTTGAAAAATTTACTGTTTTCTTACAGGTGAAACTGTGACTGGTGAATTATCAAAACTCTTGGATGAAATAAAGCTCTGTCAAGAAAAGGATTATTCTTTTGAAGATTTGTGCCACACAATATCAGACCACTACTTAGATAATTTGAGCAAGATTTCAGAGGAAGAACTTGGGAAAAATGGAAGCCAGAGTGTAGTAAGTAAGGGGGGAAAGAAGACAATGCGTCTGTCTTTGCCAGTTTGTTGTGTACCTGAGAGGCATAGGATTTATGTGTTATCCTATCTTCAGATTTAGCCAGTGTCAAATGTCAAGCTTCCTGTTGCTCTTGCCCTGATATTCATTGGTGTTTCATTCTCACTGCCTGTGTAGGGAAGAAATGCTTTGCTAAATCGCTTATGGATTGTGATGATCTCACTGTTAGACCCTCTTAACACATGAATTCGTAGTTTCTTTATGTTCTTTCAGTTTTATTGGGCATAATGATACTGGTTTCCAAAGAAAAAAAGAAAACCTTCCTTTTGTCTCTTTTCCCTGTTTTCTCTATGATCTGAGTCTAACCCCATCTTGAAGAAGAAAGACAAAGCTGAGCCATGCGTATATACTTCCCCAGCCACTCCGTAAGTCATAATAGGTGAGAGATGTTGTGGAAAGTTTGACCTGCATATTTCTATAATCTTATGCAAATCCAAATGGATTTGCATGCAACCTATAAGCTCAGAATTTAAATCATGTGTTAGAGATGCTTGCTTATTTGGATTTTTATGTTAACACGATAGCAAGAAAAATTGTAGAGAATCAATCAGATTAAAGTCAAGATTTGTGTACCTGTCTTTTATCCTATAGAGGAAGGATTTATAGGATGCATTGGTATTAAAGGAAATGCATTATTATGATATGAAACCTTTTCTCACTTTTAGAACTTAGTTTGTTATAGAAATATTACACTTTCTTCAAAAGCCCATAATAGAGTGGATTGCGTTAAGTATGTCATTTTATTTATGAAAGCTAAAAAAACAATTGCTAAGTATAGTGACTGTTATGAGAACATTTACTTCATTTAGTTACTTAATGTGAGCAGTGACAGTTTCCCAGGGTAGTATTTGCTTGTCTAGGTCCATGGCCAGTCTTACCTTCTAGGCCTGTTTTTTCTTTTTATCCTTTGTCACCCTGTCTTTTGAAAACATCACATTATTGGCGCCAATAAAAGCTCTTTTGAATTATTATGATTAATTATATATATACTGAAGTAAATACTTGTAGGTTTTACCAAATGAAATTTTTATATTGATGAAATATTTACTGTAGTAATTTTAATGTTAGGACAAAACTCCTTATTTTAAATAAATCTAAAACAGGTCTTTGTTAACTCCAATTACAAACCAGTTACATTTCAACATTTTCTTGAAAGTTGGTTAGAAATTAAAACATATTTATCCTACATAAACAGTACATGGTGTTCAGGTCCACTAAGTGGCTGCTTCGGACCCTCTACTTCTTAACCCACAGATTTTCTGAAAGCCCTAATTTTCTAGACCAGTGGTTTCTAAACTTTTCTTGTTGTAGGTACCAGTAGTAAACAAATTTTGAGCAAACATCCCAAATGTATTTATAATTTTATATGTGTGTATATATATATATATATATATATATATATATATACATACACACACATATATACACACATGTATTCTATGAATATATGCTATAAATTATGGGGCATATACTACAAGAGAAATTCAAGTGAAGAAGATAAAGAATAAGTGTAAAATAGAAGATCTAATTTTTTTTCTTTTATTCAATTGGTATCTTGTGCACTTTGGGCTCTACATGATCTGCTTGGAGAACGTAATTCAAACTTATAGCTTTTGGGTGGGGATGGCAGGGGCTTTTGGCATTTAGAGGGTGACATAATTTGGGGAAATGATGGCCAAGTTTTTCTGTAAGTCAAAGACTGTTATTGTGATAGTAGTAAGGGAGAAATGAATGCTCATAAGTTGAAGTTAAGTTCAAAATTAAAGTTTGTACTTCCATACAAGCAATCACTGTTTGTTCCTGTGACAAACTTTATATTGAGTTCTTTGAAAATATTGTCATACAAAATATTAAAGGTTACGTGAGGCAGAAAAGCACAGGGTACATATGAGTAAGAGCAAGCAGTTCTATTTATCTGGAATAATAAAGTTTATAAAGGGGGACAATGGGAGATAAGATTAGAAGATAGGTCAAAGTCAGGCCATGGATGATTTTGAATGTCAGGGTGAGAATTTTGGTATTTATTTTTTAGGAAATGAGAAAAATCTAAAGGATTTTAGACACATAAAAGGCTTTATTGGAAGTGGCCTTTCAGAAGTTGAATCCGATAGAAACTTGTTATTGAATGTTTAAAAGTAATGCAATTTCTTAGAATCTTCTCTACAGCCTGTGTTTTATTTGGGTCATTCTTGTTTTGTTGAATATCTGTTTCCATTTATCAAAAGTGTTTTTCCAAGTTTTTAAAATGAATTATACTCTCAAATTATGCAAAAAATTTAATTGAGTACTTACAGATCACCTGATATAGATGGTCATTACCACGTTGTGAGCTATAGAATTTATAATAGCAATAATGAGATGTGGTTTCTGACTTCAGGAAGTTCAAACTTTCTACCCCAAGAAGTCTTCAATTGCAGCGTGCAGACAAGACTAACATATAAACAACAAATATATATTACAAGAGCTGACATTTATTAGGTGCTTGCTATTTGCTGTTCTAATGCTTCATATGACTTATGCCACCTCATCCACACAGTAATCCTAACAATGGAGTTACAGATTTGGGAAATGACTCAGCTGGCAATTGGCAGATCTAGGATTCAAACTCAGAGCCAATGTCATTACTTCCCAGCTACATTTCTTATAATAAACTACCCTGTGGCCAAAGGAATGTTTTTTTAAAGGGAGAGGTTAGTGATTTATAGGTATTCATTGAAGTCTTCATGGTGGTAGGGAGAAATTAAACTGGGATATGGAGGAAGGGGACACATTCTTTGCACTTGTATTGGAATGAATGAATGGGAGAGGATTCTAGCCTGCAGAAATAGGATGTGCAAAAGCACAAAGGTGAGGCCTAGCATTTAACATGAGGATGATTTACCATAAGAATTTGTTTTGAAATGTAATGGGGAGTAAAGCTGGATAAGTAACGATAATATTTAACACTGATGGAACACTTTATTTATATTAACCGATTTACTCCTCACACTAACCCTATGATATAGGTAGTATTATTCCTCCCATTTTACAGATGAGAAAACGGAGGCACAGAGAAATTGTATGACTTTCCCAAGTTTACACGGTAAGTACCAGGGCCAGGATCTGAACAAAGGCAGTCTGGGGCTTGGAGCCATACCCCTTACCACTCAACTATTTACTTAGAGAACAGGGACAAATAATTAGATTTGGGGAGCTAGTCAGAAGTTTAATATTGATGCTGAGGGGAATAACTTTTGAGTATGGGAGTTCTTTCATGAAGGTGACATTCTTAGAAGATAAAAGTGGTAACTATATGTCAGATGTTCTGGGGAGGGATTCAAACAGTGACTCTCAGCAATGGTCATACATTAGACTTATCTGGGAAGACTTCAGAAAATACTGACACCCTGAGGTATCATGGCAGACCAACTAAATCAGAATTGTTTTGGCTGACTCTGAGCATTGTTCTTTTTTTTTTTTTTTTTTAGCATCTTTATTGGAGTATAATTGCTTTACATTGTTGTGTTAGTTTCTGCTGTATAACAAAGTGAATCAGCTATATGTATACATATATCCCCATATCCCCTCCCTCTTGCGTCTCCCTCCCACCCTCCCTATCCCACTCCTCTAGGTGGTCACAAAGCACCAAGCTGATCTCCCTGTGCTATGGGGCTGCTTCCCACTAGCTATCTATTTTACATTTGATAGTGTATATATGTCCATGCCATTCTCTCACTTCGTCCCAGCTTACCCTTCCCCCTCCCCATGTCCTCAAGTCCATTCCCTACATCTGTGTCTTTATTCCTGTCCTACCCCTAGGTTCTTCAGAACCTTTTTTTTTTTTTTTTTTTAGATTCCATATATATGTGTTAGCATACAGTATTTGTTTTTCTCTTTTTGACTTACTTCACTCTGTATGACAGACTCTAGGTCCATCCACCTCACTACAAATAACTGAATTTCATTTCTTTTTATGGCTGAGTAATATTCCATTGTATATATGTGCCACATCTTTATCCATTCATCTGTTGATGGACACTTAGGTTGCTTCCATGTCCTGGCTATTGTAAATAGTGCTGCAGTGAATATTGTGGTACATGACTCTGAATTATGGTTTTTTCAAAGTATATGCCCAGTAGTGGGATTGCTGGGTCATATGATAGTTCTATTTTTAGTTTTTTAAGGAACCTCCATACTATTCTCCATAGTGGCTGTATCAATTTACATTCCTACCAATAGTGCCAGAGGGTTCCCTTTTCTCCCCACCCTCTCCAGCATTTATTATTTGTAGATTTTTTGATGATGGCCATTCTGACTGGTGTGAGGTGATACATCATTGTAGTTTTGATTTGCATTTCTCTAATGATTAGTGATGTTGAGCATCCTTTCATGTGTTTGTTGGCAATCTGTATATCATCTTTGGAGAAATGTCTATTTAGGTCTTCTGCCCATTTTTGGATTGGGTTGTTTGTTTTTTTGATACTGAGCTGTATGAGCTGCTCGTATATTTTGGAGATTAATCCTTTGTCAGTTGCTTCATTTGCAAATATTTTCTCCCATTCTGAGGGTTGTCTTTTGGTCTTGTTTATGGTTTCCTTTGCTGTGCAAAAGCTTTTAAGTTTCATTAGGTCCCATCTTTTTGTTTTTATTTCCATTTCTCTAGGAGGCGGGTCAAAAAGGATCTTGCTGTGATTTATGTCATAGAGTGTTCTGCCTATGTTTTTTTTGTTTTTTTTTTGTTTCTTTTTTGACATCTTTATTGGAGTATAATTGCTTTACAATGGTGTGTTAGTTTCTGCTTTATAACAAAGTGAATCAGTTATACGTATACATATGTCCCCATACCTCTTCCCTCTTGCATCTCCCTCCCTCCCACCCTCCCTATCCCACCCCTCTAGGTGGTCACAAAGCACCGAGCTGATCTCCCTGTGCTATGTGGCTGCTTCCCACTAGCTATCTATTTTACGTTTGGTAGTGTATATATGTCCATTCTACCTATGTTTTCCTCTAAGAGTTTTATAGTGTCTGGCCTTACATTTAGGTCTTTAATCCATTTTGAGTTTATTTTTGTATACGGTGTTAGGGAGTGTTCTTTTTTTTTTTTTTTTTTTGCGGTACGTGGGCCTCTCACTGTTGTGAGTCAGCAGGCGGACTCTCAACCACTGTGCCAACAGGGAAGCCCAGGGAGTGTTCTAATTTCATTCTTTTACATGTAGCTGTCCAGTTTTCCCAGCACTACTTATTGAAGAGGATGTCTTTTCTCCATTGTATACTCTTGCCTCCTTTATCAAAGATAAGGTGACCATATGTGCATGGGTTTATCTCTGGGCTTTCTCTCCTGTTCCATTCATCTATATTTCTGTTTTTGTGCCAGTACTGTACCATACTGTCTTGATTACTGTAGCTTTGTAGTATAGTCTGAAGTCCGGGAGCCTGATTCCTGCAGCTCCCTTTTTCTTTCTCAAGATTGCCTTCGCTATTTGGGGTCTTTTGTGTTTCCATACAAATTACGCAACTTTTTTGTTCTAGTTCTGTGAAAAATGCCACTGGCAGTTTGATAGGGATTGCATTGAATCTGTAGATTGATTTGGGTTGTATAGTCATTTTCACAGTGTTGATTCTTTGAGCATTGTTCTTTTAGAAAGCTTATTCTAACATGCACATTATTGGCCTAGAGGACCAAAAATCTGCTGGGACCTTACTGAGGTAATTCAGGCCTCAGATGATGCATCTGAACTGAGGTCTTGATAACACCACAGGATTATAGAATTTTAGATCTAAATAAATTTGATAGATCTTCTGGTGCCCAGCCTAATTCCCATACTGTCCAGTGTAAGAGCTCTCTTGAATTAGGGAGCTTTTTAGTTTATCATTCAGGAAAATTCAAAGTATAGTCCAGCCACAGTCCTAAATTACAATTATTTCTATATTTTAATGCAATATCAAATGTGGAAAACAGGTTTGTTTATTATTCACATTTTTGGCTGAGGATGGGCACTTGGGTTCATTTAAACTTTAATTTTAGATTATATGAAACATTCAACTTCTTCATTGTAATATGAAAAATAATTCCAAAATTTAAAAGAAATCAAAATGTAAGGAAAATATGTTTTGTAGCATTTATGTTATTAATAACTGTATTTTTCATATTAATTATTTGGCTTGAATTTTATGGGTATTTTAACTATTCTTCATCAGTTTAGCTTTTATTGCTTTTTTCTTCCGATAGAGGGCGCTCTAATTCAGTAATTTAAAATACAAAATCAGCCGTCTTATGTAAGAACTTTTATTTTTGTATTGGAGGTTTGGGTTTTATTAAAATATTAGCCTTAAGGTGGTAGTTTGAATAATTTTACTAAAATAAGTGAATTAGAAATTAAATTCTTCTTATGATTGTATCTATTTGATGGAAGGTTTTACATTTAATGTGAAGGGCATCTCAAGTTAAAATTACATTTTATTTTGCATAAATTTTAATTCAAAAGTCAGTCTGTTTTTATTTCTTTTGTAATATGCATATGGAATCATTTTCTAAGTTGAATTAAGACATTATATAATCTAGAATGTAAATTTTGAAGAAATATAAATATCTTCACATTCTTTTCAACCCCTGAAATTTAGGTTTTTGAAAGAATATAAAATTATCTGAAAAAAATTTTCTATTCTCTTCATTTGTTTTTCCAAGTCATATTTGCAGCTTTCCCTCCATGTCTGTAAACAATGTACACAACTCTTAAATGTGAACACACGATGCCTTAGAGAAATTTGATGATAACATAAGATCATTAGAGCAAATTTCAGAATTTAGGTTTCAGGAAAACATTGTTTTAAGATATAAAATTAAAAAGGCATTATTGCCTCATCAGCCTGTGCTTCTAAGAAATAAATAAGAAGCATCAGGGATGAAATGCATTATGTAATTTTTCTTCTGAGGGGAAACCTAGACACAAGCAGCATCTAAAGGTTATTGTTTGAAAGGGGTTGTGTTGGCAGGTTTTTCTTTCTTTCTGTTTTTTTTTTTTTTTTTGCGGTATGCGGGCCTCTCACTGTTGTGGCCTCTCCCGTTGCAGAGCACAGGCTCCGGACGCGCAGGCTCAGCGGCCATGGCTCACGGGCCCAGCCGCTCTGCGGCATGTGGGATCTTCCCGGACCAGGGCACGAACCCGTGTGCCCTGCATTGGCAGGCGGACTCTCAACCACTGTGCCACCAGGGAAGCCCTGTTGGCAGGTTTTGAGCTATTTAACTCTTCTCGCTTATCTCTTTTATGTTATTTCACTTTCGGTCCAATGTAGAATCCTTAATTATGTTTAAGCTTTCTGAAGTATGAGATATTTAGCATTTTAAGATTTCAGGTTCAACTTCTCAGTTTTTATGCCAAGCTTCTATAAATTGCATGAGAGCACTCTCAGGGTGGGGAGGGGTGTCTATAGGAAAATATAGTTAATTTGGTGCCAAAATTTTCAAGTCTTAAAATAGACTCAAATTAGGCTGCCTAAAATTCAAATGGTGTTTTTGATACAAAGTTAACTTTCAAACATATTTTAACACAATTCTAGAGCTTAATATCAGGAATGCAGAAATTTCAGAATTGTGAGAGACTTTAGTGGCTATCTCATCCAGTTCCTGTCAGAATCAGAGTACTTCGGGAAATGAATTTTCTATATAGAGTGTTCTTCTTACAAGATTGTAAGTGATTCTTTAGCATATATGAATTTTTTAAATAGTGGAGCTAAATCTTAAGCAGTGGTAACTATTATTTTATTGGGAATATAATATTCAGAAGGGTATTTGTAACTTTAATAATTCATGTCTTACATAGTTGAACAAATTTTTTGGAAGTGATGACTCAAGGCTGCTGTGTATTAAGCCCAGGTTTGGTTTGTCCTAACAGATTCTCCAGGATTTAGGGAATGCATAGATTCTGTTGACCTATATTTGTATTTTGAAACTGATACCATTAACCATATATATGTACTAAATGTAAAATCCAGAATCAGAATGGTAAGATTTTTGTCTCTATTTTTACCCTAGGAAGAAAATTTGTACCTTTAGTGAATCTAAGAAGATCCTTTAGATAAATGGCTACTAGGATAAAAGAGACACTCTTCTGAATTTCAGACACAATTGCTTTTATCTTTCATGTCACATCTCTGTTCTATTTTGTCTTGTAAGTTTATGCATTTTTAAATATTACTTCTTATAGACTCCTTGATGGCATGATCTGTATTTGATTGACCTCTGTAATCACATCCTGCCTAGCACAATGCCTTGAATGTAGTGGTCTCTCAGTGAAAGTTCATTGAATGAATAAATACATAAGAAGGCAGACACTGCATGTGAGTGCACATCTTCTTGTAAATAAACCATCATCATCGAAAAACATGTTTAATTATTTGGAGGTGAATTTCAGAGTACAAGGACAAGTGTTTTTCCATCAAGCATGGAGTTTCAATTTTTTAGGGAGGTAACTTAGTCTAGCAGTTAATAGCATAAACCTGGGTTTGCATTCTTGTTCCGCCACTTACTAGCAGAGTGACCTTTGGAAGATGTTTGATCTTTTCAAGCCTTTGTTTACTCATTACTAAAAAAAAAAGAAAAGTTTAATATGGTTTTCTGTCAGTCACAGAAAAAGAGCTATTTTCTTTTGTGTTGTTAAAAACATGCCATCTTGATTTTTATGTTTCATAGACTTTGTCTAGCTTTGTCTAGACTTTCTAATAATCACTCAATGTCAACGTAGAGGGGATTTCTCTAGTGAAATGCTAAATAAATATTCAGTTCTTGGATTAGTCATAGTCAGTATTTTTCTTTGAAAAAACCAATCATCTATTATAGTCAGGTCTGCACATGTTAGGGAGGAATAGCAAACATGGCAAATAATTGATCTTACATGAAAAATTATCTCAATAAACAGATTCTTGGCTCAAAGTAAAAACACAGAATTCAATGGGACTTAATATAAAATCCCCAATTAGATTCCTAAAAATTTAGTGATATAAGATGGGAGAGGTTTAATTTGGGGGAATAGTTCATGCAAAAAGTTCTGGGTGTTTAAGTGACCAAAATTGCAATGTGAACCAACAGCGAAATGTGGCTGCTAAAAATCAATAAACAGTTTCCAAGCTTTGATCTCTGAAAATAGCATTTATTAAGTACTAAGTTTTAACTAAGTTCTAGACATTGTGGTAAGCATGTTAAAGTCATTATCTCCTTTAGTCCTCACAACAGTGCGATGAGGTAGGTTTTATTATTCTCAATGTGGAAATTAAGAGTAAAATAACTTGGCCAGGGTCATAGAACTATCAAAAAGTGAAGCTGCTATCTGAACTTAGGTTTGCTATCTTACAAGATCATGATTCTAACTATTAGGTCAGCCTGTCTGTCATTAGTACCTTCCACATTGACTACCCTTACCTTTTCATCATCCCACCATCTTGCAATTTCACTTGAATTATTGCAGGAGCCTCTTATCCTATCTTCTAGTTTTCTCTCTTCACTTGCCCCAATTTATTCTTGATACTCTTGCCAAATCAATATGCCTTAAGTGTAATTCTGATTATTTCTTTCTCCTCAAAGCTAGCACTGGTCCTCACTATACAAATTCAGTACAGAACAGAATTTTAACTCTGACATTCAAGGCCTTCCATGTTCTAGCTTCATCATATATTTCCAGCTTTCTTCCATTAATGTCTTAGATAAATTTAATGTTCTGGTAAAATAGATTATTCTCAAGTGTGTGTCTTTCAAATAGATTATTCTCAAGCGTGTGTCTTTCCTTATCTCTGCTTATGCTCACATGTTTTATCCATGTGTAATTCTTTTCCCTATTGTTTTTACTTATTGAAAACCATCCTTCGCAAAACCTTTTTTGATCCTCCTATTTAGATCCAACTATTTGGATCAGATATCATTAATTTTATTTATATACCTATTATGCAGATTTCATAGTCTGCTGTGTAGTATTGGTGCAAAATCTTCTTTTTTGGCTTTGCTTAGAAGCCCTTTGATGACAGGGAAATATCGATCTCTGTGTGTGAGTGTGTATCCATAGCATAGTTCCTCACTCATGTGCTTAATAAACATTTGTTAAATTGATATGATACACAATGGACATCAAAAGTCTGTTTAATAACTGAATTTAGTGTATACCTATGGAAGAGCTCTAACAAGGAGTCTTTTTAATCTCAGAAGAACTTCCTCTGTTGGTTGATGTTTCAAATAATGAATGCCTCACCATTTGATTTGAAGATGAAGTGAAATACCCAGTTAAACTATATTATAAACTTCCTCACAACATAAAATCACAAACATCTTAGGTCAAGTCATACCTTTCTTAAGTAGTAATGCATCTCTTTTACTGATAACAAAGAAGTCTTACATTGCAAATACCATGTTCGATTCCTGATAACATAGAAAAAGGAAATCTACTATAAGAATATGGGAACATATATCTCAATTATATTATTAAATTTTTAAATTTTCAATTTTGTTATAAACATTTTTTTAATTCATCACTGTTATTCTTTCTGTATAAGTTGAGAGGGCCTATTTTTGAAGCAGTTTTTTCAGTTAATCATAAAGAAAATGGACTTAAGCCTACACCCTACGTTTTCCCCCAGTTGTTAATGATTATTGCTGATTATGATGTGCTCAACTGATGCATAGTATTATTTTGTGCACATTTTAAAATGTGTTTGACACTAAAATATCTTAATACTAAGAGCATTCTGTTAAGGTATCCAAAGGCAGCAAACTCCCTTCCTAATTAAACTTTTATATATTCGAATTTTATGAAGTTTGTGAAGTGATCATTTTATCTACTCTGTAGATGCAACATCAGCCAATTTTTGTTTTGATATTTTCATTCTCTCTGATCTCTCTCTAATGTCTAACTTGAATTTAATCTTCCTAACAGAAGAACTCAGCTATTATGATTTCCCTGAGAATCTATACTTTATACTCAGGAGTTAATTGTAATATTTTGTTGAAAATTTGATAATAATTCAACTTTATTCTAATCTTACTCTCCAGATAATGATGAAGTTAATTTTTGACAGCTCTTAGCCGCATGTCACATTTACCTTGTTCGTTTGCCATAATGCACCTGATTTGTAGTTCTGTTTCATGGTGCGCATTTGAGAGTTCTTGATTCTCTTTTGGAGTAAAGGCCTTGGACAGCCTGCCATTATAAAGGAATCCTATTTTGCTTCCTAATGCTGAAGGAAATCAGTCTAGAGCCTGAGCTTAAAGAGACATGTCAGTGGCGATAATCACTTATCTTCATGTTCAGGGAAATGTTTTTCACCTTGAAGAACAAATTAATACTAATGGAATATTGGACTAGTAACCAAGAAAAAATTACTGAAATCGCTCATGCTTCTAACATATTTTATCATGGGGCCATTTGGGACATGACTACTGAATATTGGAATCAATTCAGCCTCTAACAGATGAAGAATTAGATTTCTCTACGATACAATCAAAGTCAGTAACAGTAGATGGAAAAGATACTGTGTGGCCTGCTTTAATCTCAGGATTAGAATTTAAAAATTGTCTGGTATTATTTTAACTTGCTTTTGCCAGAATTTTTATTTCTACCATCTATGCTTTTTAAAGTTTAAATGTTTTGGTTGCTTGCAGTTTCACAACAGTTCCATTTAGTTGATAGCTGCCAGTCTATACTACCAAATCATTAATAATGAGAAACAAAGTCTTAATTTGGAGAAAGAATGAGGTAGTCAAGAAAATGAATTTGATGGGGAGTGAAAGGTCCTAAAATGAATGAAGATAATGAACCAGTGAGAAGTGTATATTAGTAGAAGTGGAACTAGCTTGCCCCCCAAATGAATGAGACAAACATTGACATATGTTACATCTTTTCCTATAATCATCCATTCTATGTTGCTGAAATAAATCTATTCTAGCCTTGAAGAAGATTTTCTTTTTGCCCTATAATCTTGCTTTTACTTAGCAAGGTGCCATTTTCCTAAACATTTAAAGAATCTTTATTGTCATAGTTATTATCATCAGCTTCACTAACTTACTGAGTCCCCACCTTAAGGAATTATACTAATTCCTTCAATAACATGTATTTGTAACTTGGAGTAACATTTTAGTGTAGAAAATAGGAACTTTGAACTCAAACTCAAAGACTTGTATTTGAATCCCAGTTCTATTCCTTAGATAAATACTACCCTGATCTTCAGATTTCTCATCTGCAGCAAAGTGTTTCTAAAAGGTCTTTCTCACCTCGACCTACTGAATCAGAATGTCTGGAGCTGGATTACTTACAATAAAACTCCCTAGGTGATTCTTATGCTGTTTGTGAACTGCACTATAACAGTTTAAAAATGTTGATTTCTTTGAGTCAACTACTCAGACCCATTTTCTTCTTACCCACATGTATCTATGGATCTCAGATTCCAATGATCTGACCCTAATTTGCCTTTACTTTCTCTTACTGCTCCTATGAATGCAAATTTGATTGGTCATCAAGGCAAAATGACTTACCGTTTAAGGTTTGCTCTTCCTGTTTCTGTGAAAAATGCCATTGGAATTTTGATAGGTATTGCATTGAATCTATAGATGGCTTTGGACTAATATGGAACTTTTAGCAATATTGATTCTCCTGATCCATGAACACAGAATATCTTTCCATATGTTTGTGTCTTCATTTTCTTTTAAGTGTTGTAGTTTTCAATTAATCATAAAGATTAATAGATCTTTCACCTCGGTTAAATTTATACGTAAGTATTGTATTGTTTTTGATACTCTTGTGAATTGGATTGTTATCTTTATTTTTCAGATATTTTGTTGTTAGTGTATAAAAATGCAAATGATTTCTATATGTTGGTTTTGTATCCTGCAGCTTAACTGAATTTATTGATTAGTTCTAGGTTTTTTGGTGGATTCCATTGGAATCTGAGATCCACAGATGGAGGTGGAGTCTTTAGGATTTCCTATATATGACATCATATTGTCTGCAAAGACAGTTTTCCTCTTTCCTTTTTGATTTGTATGCCTTTTATTTCTTTTTCTTCCCTGATTGCTCTGGCTAGGACTTACAGTACTATGTCGAATAGGAGCAGTGAGAGTAGGCACCCTCTTGTCTTGTTCTTAGTCTTAGAGGAAAAGTTTTCAACCTTTCACCATTGAGTATGATGTTAGCTGTGGGCTTGTCATGTATGGCCTTTATTATGTTGAGATATGTTCTTTCTATACCCCATTTGTTGAGTGTTTTTATCATGAAAGGATGTTGAATTTTGTCAAAAGATTTTTCTGCATCTATTGAGATGATCGTATGATTTTTATCTTTCATTCTATGTAACTTAACTTTATTCTTGAAATTAAATAAAACTGGTGTTAAAGTACCATATAAAGTATAAAGTGGTATTCAAAAGAATATATTATCATCCTTTCATTTTCAGTTCTTCAAATTCGTAGACTATACTCACTGCTGCTCCCTTGTCCTTAAAATTCTATCTTCTCTGTTATAACCCAACTTTGGCCTGCTTCTCCCTGACCCCCCTCCTTATTTATGTAAAACTCTGTAGGAATGAAACTAAACCTATTTCAAGTGCTTGTTATCGTTCCTAGCAGAGAGTAAGTGCTCAATAAATTTTTTCTGGATATTCAACTACTCTTTTAAAATTTGATGTTATCAATGTCTTCCTTTTCATCCATTCTGTTATATCTAATCAGAACTCATTTCATTTCCTCATAACTATAACCCACAAGGTTCTGGGCAACATAAATTAAGATGAGGTCATTTCACCCGCATAATCTTCAAAGATTGTATTGGCCCAAAGCATCCTTCTTGGGAGTTAAGCCAAGTGCCAGATAAGGCCTCAGGAAGAGAGATGTTCACAGAGATTGAATGTGTTTCATGTTCACAATAACTTATTAATTGTCCTTCTACTGGTGTCATCCTTCTTCCAATACATAACCATAGTACACAGGAAAAGTGTGTGTGTGTGTGTGTGTGTGTGTGCCTGTGAAGAGGGAGAGTAGAAGAGGAGAAGAGAGAGATCATAATATTATCAATAAGGACTTGTATCTCTGCCCTTTGATTTAAGAGTTCTCTAATTTTATCCTGTCCTTTAGAACAAGTGACATTTTATGGTTTTGAGAATGTAGCCATAAACACTGAAGAATCTGATCTTTTCTAGACATAGTAATGTCACAGTGCAAAGCATTAAATTCTGTATTCATAGATCAGATATGAGAAGGTATACTTCAAAATTCTTTTCTTATCTGTAACCTAATCTTAAGACGTACTTTGATTATTCGTAAAGCTGGAGGCATATTTACTTAACCAAGATATTCTGACGCACACACAATGATGAGATAGAGTAATTAGGGGGTGGTGTGGTTGTTTATATACAGTGGCTAGAGGAGACCTCTCTGAGGAGTGATGTATAAACTGTAATCTGAAGGAAGAGAAGAATCCTGTCATATAAAGTACCAAGGAAAGAAAATGTGGAATAAAATTAAGTACTCTTTCCTGAGGTGGGAAAGAGCTTAATATGTTTAAGTACCAGAAAGGAGGGCAAAGGAGTGAAGCAGAGTGTACTGAACTATGTAGAGAATAGAATGGAATGGGATTGGAAAGCCAGATTAGACAGGGCCTTGTAGGTCATGGAAAGTGGTCTGATTTTGTTTTTTTAAATAAAAAGTTTTTAAGTGGGGAAGTGATATGATCTGATTCATGGGAGCAAAGTTGGAAAGTTCCTGCTTCCTGTAAATTCACTGCTAATTCTATTTTTTTTAATATCAGATGTCTGTATGATATTATAGAATAATACATTTAATGATATGCTTAACAGTTAGGAACTGGGCTGCACAGCAGGAGGTGAGCAGCGGGCCAGCAAGCGAAGCTTCATCTGCTGCTCCCCATTGTTCCCCATTGCCGGCATTACCACCTGAACCATCCCCCCCGCAGTGTTCACATTACCACCTGAACCATTCTGCCCTCCGCACCCCCCGTGGAAAAATTGTCTTCCAAGAAACCGGTCCCTGTTGCCAAAAAGGTTGGGGACCGCTGAACTAGGCAACCACTGTCCTTGTTGTTTGTGTTTTCCTTTCCTGGCTCCTCCTTCTCACAGTCCCTTGGCTTTCTTTCCCCCCGCCACCGCGCCACAGGGCTTGCAGTGTCTTAGTTCCCTGACCAGGGGTCGAACCCAGGTCCACTCCATGAAAGCACAGAGTCCTAACCACTGGACCGCCAGGGAAGTCCTTTTCTGTTCTTTATTGAGCATTCTCTTCCATGGAGAGGGAACAGCTCTTTGTGTTCAGATAGCAACTCAGTGTTATTTATTTCCAAATCTACAATTCTATTCTCACCTCCTCACTGCTGTCCAGTTCTGTATTACAATTGCCAGAAAGACCTCTTTCTACAAACATCCCACTGTCTTTTTGTTTTTTTTTTCTGGCTGTGCAACACAGCACGTGGGATCTTAATTCCCCGACCAGGGATGGAACCTGCACCCCCTGCATTGGGAGCGTAGAGTCTTAACCACTGGACTGCCAGGGAAGTCCCCCACTGTCTTTTCAAACCCAACCTGTCAAAATGTAAATTAATTATCTTCCCACTCAAATCTGTACCTGTTCCCGTTTTCCATCTTTCTTTCAGTAATAGAACAGTTATTTCATTCTTCCAGGACAAAAGCTTTGGTATTATGTTTAGTTCTTTCCTATTTCTTTCATTCTCCTGGTCTATTAGAGAGTTCCCCTTTGTTTAGTCTCATTGTCTTTGCTTGACCTCACTTCACCTTCCAGGAACTGCCTCATTTCTTTATTCATTTTATATTTTATAATAAAAACTCTGGAAGAATTGTCTCTTGTTGTTGTTTCCAATGTCTCTACTCCATTTTCTATTAAAACCAGTCCTATCAGGCTTTCTTCTTCATCAGGTGCCAGAACTGCCTTGTCAAGGTGTCCAGTGACTTCCAATTGCTAATTCCAATAGACATTTCTTAATCTTTTTCTTAACGTGATCTTTGAGGAGCATTTGACAGTGTTGATCATGCCCTCCTCTTTCATATGCACACTTTCTTTGCTTGACTTCCTAGACATCACATTCTCCTGGTTTTCTTCCTATTAAACTGGCTACCCCTTTTCAGTTTCCGTTGCTGGTTCCTCCTCATATCCCTGACTAAGTTCCTAGGGCTCAGTCCCTGGACACTTCTCTGCTTTATCTGTACAGAATTTGTTGGCTAAGCATGCTGAACACTCTCACAGCTTTAAATACCTACTATGGACCAGAACAGCCCACATTTATAGCTACAGCTTGAATGCCCTTCTGGACTCCAAACTCTTGTACTTAACAGGAATAAAAATGAAGTTTCGCATTTCCCCCTCAAACCTGCTGGTCCCTTAGTTTTCCCATTTCAATAAATAGCAGCTCTGTTCAGCCAACTTTTGCTCTCCAAAAACTTTGGAGTGCCCCTTTACTTTTCTTTTCTTATGCCCCATAAACAGTTGGTCTTCAAATCCTACCAGCTCTTCCTTCAAAATATGTCCAGAATACAACCACTTTTTATTTTTTTACCAGCTTCACTACTGCCATTCTGGTCTAAGACACTATCATCCTTTGCCTGGATTATTTGAGAGGCTTCCAAACTTGGGTTCCTTTTACCACCACTGACCCCCATACAGTGTATTCACAAAAGAGTTACCAAAGAAGTCCTTTTGAATATAAGTTATACCATGTCACTTTTCTACTCAAAACCTTCTTGCAGTTTCTCATCTTGCCCTGAGGAAAAGACAAAGTCCTTACACTGGTTCAGCAGGTGCTGCATGACCTGCATACCTGCACTTGCCCCATCCTTACATCTCATGCTTCATTTTCCACTACTCTGTCCCTCACTCACACTGTTTCAACCATACTTGGTTCATTGTCATTCCTGTGAAACACCAGGCACCCTCCTGCCTCAAAACTTTACATTTGCTGTTCTTCCTGTCTGGAGCTCTCTTTCCCAGGTATTTTTATGGTTTACTCGCTCAGGTTTTTATCAAGCATCAATTTCTCTGTGTAGCTTTGCCTGATCACCGTATTCAAAATTACCCACCCTGGCAATTCCTATCCCCATTTCCACTTAATTTTTCTCCATATCACTTATCATCATCTAACATACCATACATTTTACTTATTTATTCTGCTTATTGTTTGGCTCCCTTGATTAAAATATAAACTTCACTGTGGGCAGAGTTTATCGTTTTTTTAATTGATGTTGACTACTGTCATCCCAGTGTTTAAAATGATATTTGGCACATGACAGATAAATGATAAATATTTATTGAATGAAATAAATTAACTCTACTGTAGGCCCTCAGCTCTCTACATTTGGATTATATAGTTTCTGAGCTGGTCATCTGTGTAGTGGAAAGAGTATATATTTTGGAGTTGTACAGTATAGGGTTTATATCCTGAGGTTTCTATTTACTAGCTATATGCCTGGGTTAGTTGTTCAATTTCTCTGAGCTTTAGTTTCCTCTTCTATAAAATGAGCATGGTAATTCCTACCTTACGAGTTGTCAGGAAGACAATATGTGCGAATGTATAAAAAGTGTTTAACAATGTGTTGGACGCATAGAAGATACTGAACCTAAGTTTATTCCTTCCTTTGTAGTCAATCTGTCTTAATTCTGACCCACACCTATATAACACTTCCAGACAAGCCTTCCTGAAATGGAGTGTGTATTCCACGACTTATTTTGTCAAGAAGTAGATGAGAGACTTATTTGACTTCTATATGGTGGCCAAATTCCTCTTCTTGGACTTCAAGAATGTCAAGATCTTCCCATTCTGCTCCTGTTCTTCCTTATCCAATGATATTGCTTTCTATTCTCCCTCCTCCCACCAATATACCCTGTTCTTGTGTCATTTACCTAAACATATCACAGGCATTTCTTTCTTGGTGTCTTTGCTCATTCCCTTTCATTCTTCTGTTGTTCCTGTTTGTTTAAATCCTGTTCATCTTACAAGGTGTATTTCAAGTCTTTCTTTCTCTATATAGTAACCTCCTTAGTTACTCCAGCTCAGACCAATTTTTTTTCTTTGAATAGATGGAGAATCTCAGAAGAGAAATAGGAACTATTAAAAAATGAAATGGAAATTCCAGAATTGAAAAGTACATCTTACATTTAAAAAAGCTGAACTTCAAATAAATTTATAATTATTATACTATGTAATCACACAATTTAACAACTAATTAGTCTTCATTTTAAAGTATATTACTTATGAAATAGGATGTTGAGTGAAATTGTTCTTTTGCCACAAGATCTGACTAGGGCTTATAATTAAGGACAAAGAGAAGTTAATTTGACATATTTTATTTATTACATAATCATTATTATAGTTCATGACAATAAAGTATAAATGGTAAGCAATTCACATAGTTTTTGGCCTTGTGAATAGTAAGTGCTCAATAAATATTTTTGTATGGATAAAAAATGAATTCTAGTCATATCTTTAGTAACATTAATAAGGTTCCAATATAAAAAATTATAAATTATGTATTAAGGTATATTGTGAAAGGGCTCTACGTTAAGAAAATATTACTACTTACCGATAAATTAATGTAAGTATTCTACAAAATAGAAAAGACACAATATGATATTTTATATTCTTAAAAAGCCCCATTCTATACTGAAAAAACTAAAATGATAGCATTTTGGAACTCTCTGTACCTTGTCCTCAGTTTTACTGTGAACCTAAAAAATGCTCTAAAAAATAAAGTCTACTTTAAAAAAAGATAGCCTTTTGTTTTAAAGCTGATCCATTTTTCTGAATTGCTTCAGTTCATCCAATCAATAAATATTCATTGTACCTTTACTATGTACCAGCTACTGTTTTAGGGCGGATAAAAAGTGAATAAGGCAATTTTTTTGTTTGTTTTGTTTTGTTCTCAGGAGCTTGGAGTTTGGCAGAGAAAGCATATATATTACCAAATAATAGAAATACAGGGTGATAAAATATTTTGCCAAACAATCCAGTAAATGATAGTATAAAGTGTTCTGGAAAATGGGGGAGAGGAACTATTTATTCTTATATCCCCAGAATCTAGTATGTTGCCTGATACATTGTAGCTATTCAATTTAAAAAGTGTGTTGAAAGAAAGAAATAGCTGTGAAAATGAGAAGGTAATTCTGTCCTGTTTGAATACAGTGTGGAAGGGACGTTAAAATGTGGAATGACAATGACCACTTCATAATGGAGTAAGGAAATAAGGGCATGTCATGGATTGACTCCTGTGTTCTCATCACTCATTACATTCTCCACTAACCAGTACCTCTATGGGTTTTCCATACTCTTTTTTACCTGTCTTTACATGCCTGAAGTTCTTACACTCTCCTCCATCTCACACCAATTTTGCCATTTTTAATTCTCATCATCTATCAGAACTTGACTCTAATGTGACCTCCTTCCAATCTTAGCCCATCCTTGAACCCTCTCCTTGGTCTGGAATAGGTTCTCCTCCAAAGGCTTCATATAGTCCAGAGTCCTAATGTTCTTTAAGAGTACTTATTGTGATCTTAATTATAGTAAGTAATTATACATTTTTTGGTTTCTTATTTTTGAAAATAATAGACTATGAACTGCTCGAGGGCATATTCTCAGATTCTAACACTATGCCTGCCACATAAAAGGAGACCAATATATATTTATTGAACCAATGGACAAAAGAATGAATGACTAGATGGATGGATGGGTGGATAGATAAATGTTAGAAAAGTGATCACAAATGCTTGACTGGAAATTGAGAAAAACTTGTACTTCAAAATCTTGTCTAAGGGTGGTTTTCTTTTGTTTTTATCTGTTTGTTCTGAATGCACATTCATTCTTACCAAATGAGGGCTATGCTGATGGGACCATTTTTACTTCTTAAAGTTATTCTAAATTTATTTTCTGGCAGTTTTCTTGAAATATTTTGTTACTTTTGAGATACTTTATGTGATAAAACTGATTAGACTGGTTCTTATTTTTATTTTTGTCTTAATAGAAGAGGTTACATTATCCTGACTTCCAAAAAATGACAAATCTTTTGGCCAGTTAAATCTAGTTAAAGATCGAATTGATCACTAAGGCCATTAATAAGGTTAAAATTGTTAACTGTTAAAAGAAAGTTTAGGGTCTGCTGGATTAAACAAAGAATAATCTTTGAAAAATAATTTTATTTAAAATGTAGACTATGAACATTAAAATATTTCTCATTTTGAAGTTAATGTATTTATATTGAGTTTTAGGGATATTATAATTTTTAAATTAGAGCAACAAAACAAATCATGACTACTAGTGGTCATATGTTAGTGATATAATAAGGTATACTAGTTAAGGTAGTGCTAGCTGTTTAAAAAAATTAAGACAAATCATATGATAGCTCAAATATAATGGACATTTATTTCTCACTCATTTAAAGTCCATAGTAAGTGTTCCTGTTCAGCAGGTAGCCCTCCTCCAAGGGGGAATTCTGGAACCCAGATTCCTTCCATCTAGTTGCTCTGACAGCTTGAGCACAAGCTTCCAAGGTCATCTGGCTCATCTGTAAAAGGTGGCAGAGGGTAAACATGATGGAGGATACAGGTAGGGGGTTGTAGGGGATGGGCTTGGAAATAGCAAACATCACTTCTGCTCATATTCCATTGACCAGTACTCATTCATATTGTCACATTACCATTCCAATCTGCAAGGGAAAATAAGAAACATAGTCTAGCTACGTATCCAAGAAATAGAGAAAACAGGTTGGTAATCACCTAACCAGAATTGGCTGCATAATATCTTTTACAATTTAAATAATTTTTCTTTATATACATATTGATTTTTATAGTTCTAATTCATAGAAAGTTTTCCACTAGTTATAGGTAGTCCCATATTTAAGCATGCATTTATTAATTAAAATCTTCCTAGTTAAAATTATGGAATATCTTTTATATAACAAAAATTTAGGCCTTTGTGAAAGATAATTTCAAGCTTTTCTAAAAGTATAATTGACCTAAAACACTATGTTAGTTCCAGATACACAGCATAATGATTCGATATTTCTATACATTTACCAAATGGTCACCACAAGTCTAGTTGCCATCTGTCACCATACAAAGTTATTGCAGTATTATTGACCACATTCCCCATGCTGTACATTTCATACCTATGACTCATTTATTTTATAACTGGAAGTTTGTACTTCTTAACCTCCCTCACCTTTTTCTCTCTTCCCCTGACCCCCTCCCCTCTGGCAACCACCTGTTCTCTGTATCTATGAATCTGTTTCTGTTCTGTTATTTTTATTTATTTATTTTGTTCTTTAGATTCCACATATAAATGAAATCATACAGTATCTGTCTCTCTCTGACTTGCTTCACTTAGCATAATACCCTTTAGGTCCATCCATGTTTTTGCAGATGGCAAGACTTCATTCTTTTATATGGCTGAGTAATATTCCATTGTGTGTGTTTGTGTGTGTCTGTGTGTTTATCACATATTCTTTATCCAATTATCTATGGATGGGCACTTAGGTTGCTTCCATATATTGGCTATTGTAAATAATGCTGCAGTGAACATAGGGGTTCATATATGTTTTTGAATTGCTATTTTTGTTTTCTTTGGAAAAATCCCCAGGAGGAGAATTGCTGGATCATGTGGTAGCTCTATTTTTAGTTTTGTAAGGAACCTCCATACTATTTTCCATAGTGGATGCACCAATTTACATTCCCACCAATAGTGCATGACAGTTCCCTTTTCTCCACGTTCTAGCAAACACTTGCTATTTCTTATCTTTTAGATGATAGCCATTCTGACAGATGTGAGGTGATATCTCATTGGTTTTGATTTGCATTTCCCTAATAATTAGTGATGTTCAACATCTTTTCATGTGCCTGTTGCCCATCTGTATGTCTTCTTTGGAAAAATGTCTATTCAGACCCTCTGCCTATTTTTTAATTGTTTGTTTGTGTTTTTGATGTTGAGTAGTATGAGTTCTTTATATGTTTTGTTTATTAACTCCTTATCAGAAATGTTATTTGCAAATATCTTCTCCCATTCAGTAGATGACATTTTCATTTTGTTGATCGCTTCCTTTGCTGTGCAAAAGCTTTTTAGTTTGCTGTAGTCCCATTTGTTTATTTATTTTTGTTTCCCTTGCTTGAGGAGACATATCTAAAAACAAGACTGATGTCAAAGTGCATACTGCCTATGTTTTCTTCTAGCAGTTTCATGGTTTCAGGTCTTACATTTAAGTTTTTAATCCATTTTGAGTTTATCTTTGTATATGCTGTGAGAAAGTAGTCCAGTTTGATTCTTTTGCATGTAGCTGTCCAATTTTCCCAACACCATTTATTGAAGAGGCTGCCTTTCCTTATTGTATATTCTTGGCTTGTTTGTTATAGATTAAGTCTTCCTATAAGTGTGGGTTCATTTCTCAATTCTGTATTCTGTTCCATTGGTCTACGTTTCTGTTTTTGTGCCAGTACCATACTGCTTTGATTACTGTAGCTTTGCAGTATAGTTTGAAATCAGGGAGCATGATACCTCCAGCTTTGTTCTTCTTTCTCAAGATTGTTTTGGCTATTTGGGGTCTTTTGTGTTTCCATAAAAATTTTAGAATTATTTGTTCCAGTTCTGTGAAAGATGTCATTAGTATTTTAATAGTGATTGTATTGAATCTGTAGATTGCCTTTGGAAGTATGGTCATTTTAATGATATTAGTTCTTCAATCCATGAACATGGTGTATATATCTTTCCATTTGTTTGTGTTGTCTTCCATTTCTTTTATCAATGTCTTATAGTTTTCTGAATGATAAATTCAAGTTTTAATTTCTTTCAAAAGAATGTTATAGTTATCTCTAAGCATTGGCTTGCTATAGATAGTAGGTTCTTTGCTTATATTTAGAGTGATTATTGTGAACACTTACATATAATTTTAGATGCATTTACTCACATGTTATAAATAAGTGCTTTGGTCACTAATTTACTCATTTAAATAAACAAAATTAGCTATTTTAATATGCTACAGTGAGAAAGAATCTGAGATCTTGTCTTCCAAAAAATAAATGGAAATGACTGATCTCTTTTTTGTTGTTGCTGTTGTTGTTAAAGGGTAGCACAGATATCCCCCTTTCTTTTATAAAAAAAAAATTCACTTATCCATTTATTCATTTATCTGCGCTGGGTCTCAGCTGCGGCACGTGGGATCTTTGATCTTTGTTGAGGCACGCGGGATCTTTTAGTTGCATCATGTGGGATCTTTAGTTGAGGCATGCAAACTCTTGGCTGTGGCATGTGGAATGTAGTTCCTTGACCAGGGATCAAACCCAGGCCCCCTGCATTGGGAGTGCCAAGTCTTAGCCACTGGACCAGGAGGGAAGTCCCTGACTTGTTTCTTTTTGATGTTAAGATATTCCACTATGAAATAGAAGTTAATGATTTTCGAGATGTCTGGTAGACAAGTCAGTAATTATTTTTAAAAATCATAGTTATAAGTTGTATTATACACCTGTTTATGTGATATCCAGCATTCCTGGATATGCTATTTTTGGTTTTACTCCTTTACTTAACTTATAATGAACTATATTTGCTTTCATTTGATTTGCTTTAAAATTCCTTATTCTATATACTGATTCCTCCCCCAAAGTAGTATTTTTAATCTATCTTGCCATCATGATCTTTAAATCTTGAGAGACTGTTTCTGCAACACTAGCTTCTTATGGTCAGAAATATAGCCGGGCTTCCCTGGTGGCGCAGTGGTTGGGAGTCCGCCTGCCGATGTAGGGGACGCGGGTTCGTGCCCCGGTCCGAGAGGATCCCACATGCCGCGGAGCGGCTGGGTCCGTGAGCCATGGCCGCTGAGCCTGCACGTCCGGAGCCTGTGCTCCGCAGTGGGAGGGGCCACAACAGTGAGAGGCCCGTGTACCGCAAAAAAAAAAAAAGGAAAAGGCAAAGAAATATAGCCTTGGACCTCATTTTATTTATATTGACAAGGAGAATTAGACTTCATTATTTTGAAATGGCCCTGTGATCATACTTTAGACCTTATAGTAGAGCTTTGTCTACTTCCAGCAAAGGGGTGTGTCGAACAGAACACTGTGCACTGGTTCCCATGCCAGAGGAGAACTCCAGCTACATGGAGGATAGCAGAGATCATCGCTATGTCAACCATTAGGAATAATAGTCAAATGCTTCTGCCCATTGCATCTTGATATTGGAGTCTCCAAAGAAAACACTACTCTGTCAAGCACTGGATGGAATAACACTTTTGCTTACATAGAGAAGAGACAGCAGAAGATCAGCTCCAGTAGTATCTTGGTTCCCCATGTCCAGCAGCCAACACATATCAGGCACCTATCTTGTGCAGCAGAAGGACCTCGACTCCCCTGTGGAGTCTGAAATCCTGAAAGCTGAAAACCATTGTTTAATGAGGATCATTAATGCACCACTTAGTAGGACAAAGTGAACCTGAAACCGGGCAAGATATTCCCACACAAGGACATAAACCTGGAATAGGCTGCATGAGCTTCTTATCTCTTGGTAAGGAAGTGTTCCAGGCCCAAGGCCCATTCTTATGTGCCGAATGGGGAGCAAATGACTGTGCACATGAGGCTGCCTTTCCTAACAAGGTGACACCCATATGTAGATTAAACCAGGTCATTGTTGAAAATATGAAGAGAAAATTTTCTAAATTTCTGTAGTGTATGATTTTCTAATTTTCTGTGTATTTCTACAAAACCAATTCAAATTAAGCAAAAAAGGTATGTATTAGTTCACATAAATGAAAAATCCAGGATTTTATGTATGGCTGGATGAAAATAGACAATGTAATCTGGTATCTGTTTCTCTCCATCTCTCAGCTTGGTTTTCCTCCATTCCATATAGATTATACTATACACATTCTCAAACAATCTTTCCCCAGCAGGTGGCAAAGAATATAAGTAGACAATATTTTTAAAAATGTTTTGATCAACAACCCAGCCAGAGAAAAAGTCTTCTTTCCGCAAATTCCAGCAAAATTTCTAACTTTGGTCACATTTTGACACCTGGCCCAATCCCAGTGCCCAAAGAGATGTATACACTGATTAGTCAGGCACGGATCATGTGCCCACATCAGAGCTTGGGCAGTGGAGTCATCCCTACTTGAACATAAGTGTTCAGTTACATCTCAGTGAGTTTTTTTGAGCTGTACCCAGTATCCTTGAAAATGTGCTTGTGTTCTGCATGGTCAATATAAACTGGCTTTGAGTTTGAATCTGTTGCTGGTAGAGAGAGCTTGGAAAAATATAGTTCCTATATCAAATTACTGAGGATGGCTGCAACCTTCTTCTAACTCTTAGGCTTTTATGTTTGCTTTAGAAAATGTTAAATGAAATAACTAGGAATCATTAGATCATTACATCAGTTCCACCTGCAGTTTGACTATGCTTTCCTAGACTAGAGAGTCCGAGGATAAAGATTAAAGATTTTTAAAAATACATAGTTGTATTATGTATAGTACTCTTGCAATCATGTTATATATCATACAACTTGAAGATTAAAGAGATGTACCTTCAGTCTTCAGTGTGTAATCTCAGGCAGCAGGCTGGATTGCTTCTGTGTATAAGGTTAAGCCTGGATGGGACAACAGTGCTTCCTGTAGGTCTGATCTGATGTGACTGTCCCTAGGAGAGTCCTCCACAACTGTGCATTCCTTAGTGAGAATTTTGGAACCTAGAAGTTTACATCTGTGTCTATCCTGGATAATGTTGCTGACTCTCTCACATTTTTGCTGCATTGATATCTTTCTGTAATATTTATATTTAATTTAATCAAGCAGTGTCTGTATCTGGAGTTTCTATCAATCTGAACTTAACTCTTGACATTTTTCACCACAATATTTGTGTATAGACAAAGGAGTAAAGAAATAGAAAAAAAAATCAGGGTAGTATAATACGAAAGGAACCAATGAGAACATATGAGCAAAAATGGCCCACTGCAGAGGCACAAAATCAGTGAAAATGGAAAAACGGCATTTAGAGTTATTAGGAAGTCATTGGTGATATTGGAAAAAGAGATTTTAGTTTGGATTTGTTGATGACCAGATTGCTAATGTAGTCAGTATTTTATTTTTGAACACTAAATACATGGATAGGGATTAAGGACAATATTTGTTATACTGAATTATTCATTTAATTATCAGTATCATTATTTGATGTTGGCTCAATAAAGCCATGTACTGGATATGGAAATAACTTTTTATTTAGAAACCTTGGGCTAATAAAATTCATAAATTCATTGATTGGTATTATGATTTCATAGAATAAGCTTAGAGTCTCACAGCCCTGGTTTAAATACTAGTGTTGCCGCTTATCAGCTATGTAACGTTGCTCACAAATTACTTATATTTCTGAGTCATTATTTTCGTAACTGGTAGAATGGAAATAATCATGTTTGTCTAAACATACTTTTCCCAACATACATGGCTCATGAGCTTCTATTATGGTTCTGTGTGGTTTCTTGAACACCATGAAGTATTGTCTTTTTTTTTTTTGCGGTACGCGGGCCTCTCACTGTTGTGGCCTCTCCCGTTACGGAGCACAGGCTCCAGACGCGCGGGCTCAGCGGCCATGGCTCACGGTCCCAGCCGCTCCGCGGCATGTGGGATCTTCCCGGACCGGGACACGAACCCGCGTCCCCTGCATGGGCAGGCGGACTCTCAACCACTGTGCTACCAGGGAAGCCCAGTATTGTCATTTTTTAATGGAATGTATTTCAAAAATAAGAAATAATATATTTCAGATCAGTAGTTAAATATTGTGTCCTGAAGTATAATTATGAATATTAAAAGTGAATTTATGTTTTTTGATATGACAAATGATACATGCATTTACTTTAAATTAGATTTTTTAAAATGGCTAAAATGACAGGTTATATTTTTATATTAAAATGTAAATTTAAATTTTGTTATGTTTATAGCATCAAAATACTTTTACAATATGATGCTTACATGTTGTGCATACAAAATGAACAGTTTAAAAACTATTTTAGTTCTTTTCCCCATGCGATAAGATAGAAAATTGAGGCTGTTGTTTGTACTTCACTGCAAATTGCAAGCATGGAGAGACTTTATTCTCATTAAATGAAAGCCACATGGATAAGATCTCCATTAATTTTACTCTTTTAATATTGTTTTTTGAAGCACTTAGAGATTTTTATTTTTATTTATTTATTTTTTTGCGGTACTCGGGCCTCTCACTGTTGTGGCCTCTCCCGTTGCGGAGCACAGGCTCCGGACGCGCAGGCTCAGCCGCCAGGGCTCACGGGCCTAGCCGCTCCGCGGCATGTGGGATCTTCCTGGACCAGGGCACGAACCTGTGTCCCCTGCATCGGCAGGCGGACTCTCAACCACTGCGCCACCAGGGAAGCACAGAGATATATTTTTATATACTGTTAATGACTTCTGAGCAGCATAATGGAACCCAAAATCTGGTGAAGGTGAGCTTGAAAAAAATTTGTACATTTATTGTTTTTATGCTCTCATTAGTTTGATATAGTTCAGCATCAATGTTCCTTAAGCTTTTGTCTTTAATCACTGGTCATTTAAGTTATAAGTTCTCTCTTGGGGTCATAGTTGTAAGTGAAACTTTTAATGATGATCTTCTGGTTGTGCTTTAAGTTAGAAGCTTCTACTGATTGAGTCCAGGGAATTTGTCTGCAAAATACTATTTAGTGGATATTGAGAAATGTTACATTGAGGGTATTATTTAATAGACTCTCATAAAGGAGAAATTAACCCTATGACTATTTTAAGTAAAAATTAATTCATTTGAAGCTCTTTCCCTCATTTTCTCTCTCCTTTGTCACTCCCAATGCCTCTTATTTCCAGATATTTTAGTATTTTTTCAGTATCACCATTTTTTTCATTAGGATTGTTAATGACATACCTTTCAGAATCACACAATTAAAGCTAGGAAAGTTATTAAGATATATGAAGCTTTTCCAATACAACAAGTATTTTGTTGTACTTGAGACGAAAGTCTTTGCCCGTATCTGTAGGCTTACAATAATCTCACTATTTTGTAGTGAGACTCTGATATAATCATTTACTATAATTATCCACTTAGAAGAGGTTACTTAAATCAGACACTATCTGAAAAATTAAGGCAGAGTTTCTGCCAGCTAGGCTATGAATTAAGAAGTACTTAGAGGAAGCTGATATAGTAACATGAAGTCAAAAGGATTTGTTATCAAGGTTAGTTTGGAGAAAGAAAGACATTGATAGCCATTGCCTGGAGAAGTACAAAGATGTGAAGATATGCTCAAAAATAATTTCTAATATTTGTAGTTGTGCATAAAAGCAATCAGAAAACAAGAACTTAAGCACAGTTCATTTAAATGTATATTTTATTGATTTGATTTTTACCAATTTAGTAAAGAGCAAAATACTTAGGTTTTAAAATTATGTACCCTTCGTACAACAGACCTTGTCATATTGTTCTCTAAAATTGCAAAATTTAGTTCTTAATGCATTCAGCCTGTCTTGACACTCTTTCTCTGAACCAGCATACAACTCTATGGTTTATCTTCTAAATTATCAAATTTATAGTAAAATGCATATAAATTCTCATCACAGTTTGTAGAGCCTTGGCTTTCTGCCGTAAACAATCGATTTTTAGATTTGCTCAAATATCTATTTAGAAAATACTCACTTTGCTTAATATTTAAAGTAATACTTCAGCTTGATCAATTACTTCTTCAATTGGAAAAATATAGGAAAGGAATAGGTTCAAAAGTAAGTAGATAGGTTTTGAAAATATATTTTTCTACTTGTCATATAATTTCTGACTTCTCTAATTTTAAAATGAAAACTTAAGAAATTTCTTATTTTTGTGGCTTTATTACTTCACTAAATAAATATTCTTCTCTGCAAAGATATGAGTACATGTTAGATACTTTGGGAATGCAAACATGTATAAGATACAGCCATTCTCCCAAAGGAACTTAAATTCTTAGTACATGTAATGACATATATCCAAATAAATACATGGGGCCATGTTTGTTAGTTCCAAGAATCTATTTACAAATAGCTGTAGTCTTCTGGGGATCACCAGGCTATATTAGAGACTGGGGTATTTAATGGTTCATTGTCTGTTTCTGTAAATATTTGTAAAGAAAACTTTCAGTAGTAGTGTCTCTAGCAAGAGAACACATTTAATGCATTTTTGTATTGTCTGCACTAAAAAAAAATCAAGTTCATATATTACCTTTTCAAAGAAAAATTAGTTTAAGTAAAAAAGAAGATATATCTAGGCAGCATTAGTTACCACTTGAATTAGCATGGAAAAAAGACTGTGCTGGTGGCACGTAATATATGCTCAGCTGCTCAGCTTTCACGTACCTTGTTATGTTCTCACGTTAACTCACTAACTGCCCATGCCCTGCCTTGATATAGCTCCAACTATATCCTATAATGTGTTAACAAACTATATCTGTTCCACTCATGTTTAGATATTCTGTAATATTTTTATGACTCTCTAAACTTCAAGAAAAATTCAGATAAACTATTTCTTATCTTTAGTTACCATTTACACTCCGTTCTCTTGGTACCTGAATCTGTATTGAGTTTGGGGTTTTAGAGTTAAGGATACATCACCCTTGAGACACTCTTTTCTGTTTACTTAGAGCAAATACTATCCCTAAAAAAGTAGAGCCGAGAAATGAGGTGTATTGGAAGAAAGTATTTGAACGAGGTCTTGAAGAATAGACACAAATAACTGGCAAATGTTGGGAGAAATGAGCCTGGGTGGTCTATTTGGAGGGAATGGCCAAAGGAAAAGGAAAGGTTGTATCTAGAGAATGATGAGTGGTTTCACCAGAGCAAAAAATAAAAATAGGGAAATATGGACAATAAGACGTCTCTCTAGTTCTTATGTAATGGGCTATTGTTTGCCATTGTTTATTTTGAAAGGAATTTCCTCTGGAAATTTCCCCTTCCTTGTTCTCTGTGATGCCATGCTTCGCTTCCTTTCTCTTTTTTATCCAACTACTTTGTTGTTGAGCTGTCGTCTAAACTTACATGTTATACCTTGGTTATTTCTCTACTCTCGAGGCTTGGACTACCACATATGTATCAAAGATCCCCAGTTCTACATCATCAGCCACAGCCTTCTCGTGAGTTCCATATTTATACTTACACGTTTACTCTGGACATGATTTCAGGCATTCAAACTTCAACATTTCTAAAACCTAACTCAACCTGGCCTGCTCTTCTTCACTTAATTCTAATTCAGGTGAGGTTATCACCATGTACACAATTGTGCAAGCTAGAAATCTTACAGTATTCTATATTTTCTCTTTTCCTGTATGTAATCATTTTGCTAATTTACGGTTGTAAAAGCTATATCCTACTTCACTTATTTGATTTTCTTTGGCAAAAGCCTGCTTTTCATTCTTTCCCTGTGATTTCTAAATGATGATGATCTTTTTGTCACAATCCAGTCTTTCTTTGTTCCCATTTGTTATTGCTTGTCTTTGTTTCACTAAACAGTTTTGTCTTTAATCTGTCTTAGAGCACATATCTTATGTGTTCAGATTTTTCTCTTATTTCTTAAATTAACTTGATTTTATGGGGTAATATTTTTCTTACCCTCACATTGGTCCTTTTCTTGTAAATTACAGTATGCTTTCATATTAGCCAGTGATTTTCTTGTCTTACGTTCCTTTTTGTCTGGCGTACTATGTGCAAGCCAGGAACAGTGCTGCTGCTGGATCTGAATCCTGGAATATTTCACAGAGGTGCTGCATGATAATATTTATTATTATAATAGTAACCAATATTTGTTGATAGTGTTCTTTATGGAATTTATATTTAATTGGGAGGAGAGATAAAAAGAAACAATAAAAATACGAAAATTTTTCATAGAAAATAAGTGCTATGGAGAAAAATAAAGTAGAGAAAGGGGTTGAGGTAGAATGAGGGGTTTAAGCTTAAACTGGATGCTCACAGAAGGTCTCACCGAGAAGGTAATGTTTGAGCAAAACCCTGAAGGACGTGGAGCAGTCAGCCAAAAATTACCTGAGGGATGAGTATTCCCGGCAGAAGAAAAAGCAACAGCAAAAGTCTTGAGGTGAAAAGGTGCCTGGCTTGAATGAGAGAGAATTGCACAGAGTATTAAAGTAATAAGATATTAAATGGAAGTTTCTTTTAAAAATCCAATGTAATAGATGCCATACTTTAAAGAGAGGTTGAAGGCTGCAATAATTTTGAGTTTATAAAGAAGTTAGTGTGAAATGGGTTAGACAGCATTTACATCCCCAAACACATAGAAGGTGTAGAAGAAGTCCAGGACATTGGGAGAGAAATGTTAGGAAGGGATACCGCAGTATGTGAATATCTTCTCCAAGTTGGTTGATGGAAGTAGTCCCTAAATTTTGCCTGAAGTCGAGGGGAAGGTGACTTCCTTAGACCACCCAGAGGACTTAATATCTGCCCTTATAGCTTAGAGGACATAGAGAGTTGGTATCTGTCTGATGTCTACCTCTCAGCTGTGGTACTATATTGAATTACCCAGTTGCTGCACACTCTGCTTTCATCTTCAGCCTCATATCTCCAAATCTGAGCATATTTGTGGGATTCTGCTGTTTCTCTTTACTTGTCTCCCAGATAAATCACTTCTTAACAACTACTGAGTCTTGGTTTGGGCCAGTCCTTCCTTCAATTAAGTCCTGTTGGCACTATAGCTTGCAAAGGTTCTTCAATTTTGTGATGTGATATGTCATTCTTTGTGGTTTCAAGTACTGGTTTTTATAGTTTCACTGATCATTTGACCTGAAATCTTAGGAAGTGGAGAAGGGAATTGCCCATATTTGCTCAGATAGCCCTCTTATCCAGAGGTCAGTCAGATTCATTAAAAAAAAAAAACTCTCAAAGAAATGGAAGCTAAGTTAGAGGGGGCAGAACTCTGGAGAACAGTGAGATGGCTACTGGAATACTGCAATAAAGAGGCAGTAGTGCTTCAAGAGACTTTTCAGACATAGAATATGGTTTACTGACCAAATGAAAATGGGAAATTTTATTAGTTGGGGGAATTAAATATGACTTGGAAGTCTTCTATATTGTTGCTGGTAATAGCAATGCCATGAATGGAGGCAGGAATGATTTTGGTTTGGAAATAACAAATGTTGAATGTGTTGATGAGGTGGAATCTGATAAGGAGTAGTAAATATTGTTGTGAAACAGGATTTCACTGATCTGGGCTTAAATCCCAGCCTCAGTACCTTCTAACTATATGACATTGGGCAGATTATGTAAATTCCATTGTCTCTGCTCATCCTACTTTATAGAATTGCTGTGATGATTGAATGAGAACACATATATTAATGGATATGTGTTCTAGTATACATCTGGTACAATTGCTATCATGTCATAATTATTGAGAGTAGAAGAATGTCCATGGAACTGTAACTTAGGGTAGAAGTTGGGGGTTATAGATTCTGAAAATTATTGATCAATAGCTGATAATTGGAGGCAATGAGGTAGGTCAGAAGGACAAGATTGTCTACGATAGTTGAGTTGGTAGAACTAAAGGAGAAAAAAAAAAAAGACCTGAAAAGCTGAGAAACGTTTTTGAGAAAAAACCCAAAAGAGATTATATGGGTAGGGGGAAAAACAGGAAAGGGTCATATTAAAGGAACCAAGGAGGAGAAAATTTCAAGAAGTGTATAATAAGGACTATGTGTTGGACATACTGCTAAACACTAGGCAGGCACACACAAGTAACAAAGATACGGTTCCTAAGGAGTCTACTCAAAGTCTAATAGGAGGAGAAAGACATGTAAAGCAAATGCTACCATAGAAATATGTTCAGACATAGTGGAGGTTGTAGGAGATAAGGAGCAAAAAATGCTTTAGAGGGAGCTGATGCTTAGTTTGAGTACTGAAAGAAGTTAGGTTTTCCTCATATAAACAGGGTTGAGGAGGAGTATGGATAGAATTTCACATAGAGAGGACAGTACAACCAAAGGCACTAAGGCATTAAACAATGATTTGTGCTCAAAAACTATAAGGAGTTTTGCTGAGTGAAATGCAGGATGCAAAGGATATGGTACAGGGAGGTGATCAGGAAATAATGCTGTAGAGGTAGCCATAAAACTACCTTGTATTCCCTAATAATACATTTTGTCCTTACTTCTAGGCAATGGATACCCATTTAATGCCCACTGAAGGTTTTTAAGCATGGGAGGAAAGATGTGGGAGGGAGAGGAGAAGGGGTGTTACTTTATTAAATTTGCATTTCTGAAAGATTACTTTTAGGAGTATGGAAGGTGGCTTTAATGTGTGCTAGACTTGATTCCAGAAAGTAAGTCAGAAGACTTTTTGAATAGTCCAGCTGAGAAATTATGAGAGCTGAAGTAAGATAGTAATAATAGAGGTTGGAATATTAGAGATGTTAAGAGTCTATGATGTGGTGAGGGAGAAGGAAAAGACTAGGTTGACCTTCAGTTCTAGGTTGGGTGACTGAATGGATAGTGGTACCAGTAATCATAATAGGGCACATAGAATGAAGAACAGTTAAGGTGGGGTAGGTCTGGAGGGATGGATTTGATGTCTGTAGTTGACAGTGTCATTTAAAACTACAGATGGGCTTGATTAGGATGATAACTGAGCAAATACTATTTACTTTGGTAATTTGGAAACTGTCTTTTGAGAGAATAATTTTGGTAAAGTTCAGAGAAAGGGAAGCCAAATTGTAGTTCATTAAGGAATGAATTAGAGGTGAAAAAGTGAGGATAACTGATACAGACTGCTTGGCAAGAAGTTTAATAGTGAAAGCAAGGGGAGACCTGAGTTGGTGGTTTGTGGAGGGGTTCAGGTTTGTGGGAAGGCCAGTTTAGGAAGTGGAAGAAATATGAGTATGTAGGTTTCCCAGTAGAAAGAAAAAAAGATGTTAAATGGATACAACAAGGGTAGAGGGTAGAAGAAAGAGAATCAAGAATTTGGGGGTGGGATTAGTTATCTGAAACATGAGAGTAAGGGGTAATGAGAGGTGAAGATGGATTTCAGGCGGAGAGGAGAAAAGTTGATACATTTAATCTCTCATAAAATGTTTTTTCTCTGTGAAATTGGAGGCAAGTCCTCTGAGAGTGAAGGATGATACTGGAGTTTCAGCTTATTTTAGTGATTAAAGTTAGGAATGGTTATTGTGGGGAATGAAAAAGGTAATGGATGTGGATAAGCACAATATTGCAAAGCAATATGGAGGGTCCCACCAGCATTTTGAATAATAGTACTGTAACAGAGTCAAGGCAGTGTCGTCTTCCCAGCCACTGAAAACCCAGGAACTGGGGTAGAGTAAATAGATGGTTGTTTAGATAGCAGGGTAGGTGGAGGAGATAGAGTATGTGGGAATCGGATGAGTGTCTTTAACTATTATTTAGACTGTTATTAGCCATTAACTAGAAGGATAGAATTTTTAAACCCAATTGGGTCTTGATAATCAGTGTGTTCACTGTAGTCTGATAATAAGTATTTTCTTAAATATGGAAAAATATCACCTTGAGCAATATTTTCTTTTAAAATTACTGGAAACAGTCACTCTGCTATTACATTTTGGGCACTGATTAAATGTTCCATCTAACTAACGCAGCAGAATGAATGAGAGAGTGAGTACTAGAGTTATGACATCCTGGGTTTAAATCCTGCTTGGTTACCAACTAGCTTTGAGACTTTGGATAATACGGTTATCATCTTTGCGCTTCAGTTTCATCATGTGTTAGGACAATTAAAATATTCTCTCCTACAGAATCATTGTGGTGAATAAATGCGTAGTACATGTGAAGTTTTTAGCCCAATGCTTAGAGCACTGTGAATGCTCCACAAATGTTAGCTATTGTGTTAGTCAACTATTGCCACAGTAATATTATGTAACAAACCTCCACCAAACTCATTGTCATACCAAGGCAGGCTTTTAATTTTTTCTCTCATAAATGGCTCTGCTTTAGGATGTGGTTAAGTTCCTGGCTTTGAGGCAAGTTCAGGTTTGTACCTCATGCCTCATTTTGAGGTCTAGTTTAAAAGGGCACTGGGTACCTTGGTTGTATTCATACATTGATGTATGGATTCAGGAGGAAGCCAAACTATGCAAGTACGTTAAAACTCTGCAAACATCCTGCATGCTTATATTGTGTTGGCCAAAGCAAGTCACATGGCCAAGCATAAAGGCAATAGGGATGGGAAGTATACTCTGTCCCCAGAAGGAGAAGTAAGTGAATTTCTGCTAAATAAAACCCCAGCTTTGTTAGCCATGACCTCTCTTTTTTTTTTAATTAGCAAGGAAAAATAACATCCAGCTGAAATAATATGATTATTTTTAAACCAAAATTTTCAAATCTGGTTTAAAAGAAATGTTGGTTTTATAACTGAATGAAAATGACTGACAAAATTTTCAGTTGGTATCTGCTAACATAATTTCAGAATCTCTTGATACCCAGTATGTTAGCTTATTCAGTATATGAGGACTAAGTATCTCAATCCCTCTGATTTTTTTCCACTGTTAAACTATTTCATATTTTCTTCCTATTGCTCTTTTTAAAAAACTTCACTGAGGTATAAATTATGTACAATAAAATTCACCATTCATCCATTAAAGTTATGGTTAGATGATTTTGACAAATGTATAGTAATGTAACCAGAACTATAATAATGCTATAGAATATTTCCATCATCTCCCCAAAGATCCCTCATTTCTCTTTGCAATCAATTCCCACCCAACAGTCCCACCCCTAGATGGCCACCAGTCTGCTTCCTATCATTATAATTTGTCTCTTCTACAATTTCATATAAGTCGATTCTTATAATCCTTTGTGCCTGACTTCTTTCACTTATATATTAATTCCTTTTTATTGCTAAGTAGTACTCTTTTATATAGATATAACACAATATGTTTATCCATTCATCTGTTGATGGACATTTGGGTTGTTTTCAGGTTTTGGCTATAATAATAAAGCTATTTGCATGCAAGTCTTTGTGTTTTTATTTCTCTTGTAGGAGTGGTAAATGTGTAAGAGTGGGATTTTTGCATTGTATGTTACGTGTATGTTTAACTTTTAAAGAAATTGCCAAACTGCTTTCCAAAATGGCTGTACCATATTACCTTCCTACCAGTAACATATAAATATTCTAGTTGCTCCATACCCAGTCTTTTGAATTCTAGCCATTCTAATAAGTGTATGGTGGAATCTCATTGTGGTTTTAATTTGCATTTCTCTGAAGACTAATAATATTGAGAATCATTTCATTTGTTCACTTGCCATTTGCATATCTTCTTTGGTGAAGTTATCTTTTCAAACTTTTGCCCATTTTAAAATTATGTTCTTAATATTGAGTTGATATAGTAATTTATATATATTGGAAATAAGTCCCTTATCAGATTTATGGTTTGCAAAGTTATTCTCACAGTCTGTGGCTTGCCTTTCCATTTTTATAAGTGTCTTTTGAAGGACAAGCTTTAATAAATTTTGATAAAGTCCAATTTAACATTTTTTTTTGGTGTATGATTTATGCTTGTTGTGTTCTACTTAAGAAATCTTTGCGTATTTCAAAGTCAAAGTCACAAACAGTTTCTCCTGTATTTTATTCTAGAAGTTTTATAGTTTTACATTTTGGAATATGATTCATTTCAAATTATTTTGTACATGGTATAAGGAAGGGTTGAATTTATTTTTTTCCATATCCATCGTCAAGCACCATTGTTTGAAAAAGACTCTGGTTACCTCATTGAATTACCTTGCCATTCTTGTTGATCAGTTGACCAGAGGGACTTCCAGCATGACTGCATGAGGGGCTCAGCAGACCCACCCCTCAGCAAAACTGGTGAAAATAATCACTTAATATCTCTGGAAATAGTCCTAAAATAAACAGTAAATGGAGAAAAATATATATATATATATATTTTATATACTACAATTATATTTCAATCACACAAACAAAGTTAGCATGTAGGAAATTTAAATGAAACAATACGGTAAAAATAGCAGAGAACCAAAAACTCTAATGAGAGAGTACACCTAAAGCATGAGAATTCAACATTCATTAGTGTTTCATCTTCAGTTTTGATTGACACTTGATGCTTGCAAAGTTTGAAACAAACTTTGAGATCATGTTGTTTATTCAAGAAAATTTTTATTTTGCTAAGAACAGCAATGCTCTATGGTATGTAAGCTGAGACCTGTTCCCTCACTCCCCCATTCCAACTCAGTGAGATGGAAACTCTACTCCAGACTGGTGCAACCAAAAACACAGAGCTCCCTCTTCCCGCAGCTCCCAGTCAGACGGCTCTCCTTCGGCAGGGACAGGACATCCGTATTTTTCATCCTTTCCCAGCTACCTGTTGCTGAGGCTAAATTTTGAGAAAATGTGGCTAAGAAGTGGGGCTACCTTTTTCTGCCCAGCCCCAATTCATAGGATGAAATCTCTGTGTTGGGTATGGCACTGCTGAGAATATTGGGGCCCCGATCACCCTTGCCCTGGCCTGTAAGGTGATATTTGCACTCTGGGTGAGGCAGCTCAAGAAGATTGAAAGCTACTGTCCATCTTTTCCTCTTCCTCCCTCCTAATGAGTACTCAGCTCCTGAAGTGGAGGTGTAACTCAGACATAAGTGTGCCACTGTCTCCACCCCCAGCCCCAGAGCCTAGGCTCAGAGATTTTGCCTGGGAGGAAAAGCAGAGAAACAGGGTTGTCTTGGAGGAGTCTGTGAGGGCTTAGAACAAATCTCAAACTGACCATGGCAGTTCCTCCTTCGAAGGAGCTGGGATTTGATTGTATTAATCTGTAGAGCAATTTAGGCCCAGGGAAGGCAAACAATGGGTGTGGTCAGAGAAAGAGACAGTCAGAGTCCTGCCAAAACCCCTGTCATACCAAAGTGACTGTGGGCAAATATATGCAAAGTTCCACCTCCTTGAGGAGCAACATCAGAAGTATAACACTACAGGGGAGAAATAGACTTAACTAAAATAATCCAGCCAATCACTAAACAAGCAAATAACAGTAAAAAGCCCCAAGGTGGAGAGGTCGGGGAGTACTTAGAGTTTCTACAATATTTTACCCAAAATGTCCAGTTTCCAACAAAAAATCGCAGGACAGACAAAGAAGCAGGAAAACATGGCCCATACGCTGTAGATAAAAAACTGCCTGTGAGGCAGATTAGATGTCTTTGTAACAGACAAAGACTTCAAAGTAGCTGTTGTAAAATATGCTCAGAGAACTAAAGGAAATATTATTAAAGAAGTAAAGGAAGGTATGATGACAATTTCATATCAAATAGAAAATATCAATAAAAAGATAGAAATGATAAACAACCAAATGGAAATTCTGGAGTTGAAAAGCACAAAAACTGAAGTGAAAAATTTACTAGAAAAATTTACTCAGGGGGCTAGATAGTAGATTCGAACTATCAGAAGAAAGAACTAGTGAACTTGAAGATAGATTGATAGAGATTATGCAGTCTGAAGAGCAAAGAGAAAAAGGGGAATGAAGAAATGTGAATGGACCTTCAGAGAAATGTAGGACATCATTAATCACAGCAACATATGTGTAATGGGAATATCAGAAGGAGAAGACAGAAAAGAGGAGAAAAATATTTGAAGACTTAATGGCTGAAACTTCCCAAATGTATTGAAAAATAATAATCTGTACATCCAGAAAGCTCAACCAACTTCAAGTAAGAAACATAAAGAAATCCATAAACAGGCACATTGTAGTAAAAATGCTGAGAGCCAAAAGCAAGGAGAACATCTTGGAAGTGGCAAGAGAAAAATGATTTGTCATTTATAAGGGATCCCAGTAAGATTAATGGCTGATTTCTCATCAAAAACATTAGAGGTCAGAAGTCAATGGGATAACCATATTGAAAGTGTGACAGAAAAAAACACTTCAAAACAAAGCAAAACCTCAATCAGAAATATCTACCTTTAAAAATTAAGGCAAAATAAAAATAATCCATGATAAACAATAAGTGAAAGAATTTGTCACCAGCAGACCTGGCTTACAAGAAATACTAAAGGAAATTCTTAAGGCCGAATGGAAATGATCCCCAGATTATAAATTAAATCCACACAAAAAACAGAGAACCAGTAACAGTAATTATATATATAATTATATAACATGTATAATTAACATATATAAAAAATAATATAAATAACACAGTGTATGTATTTTTCTCATTCTTCTCATGACTGATTTAAAAAGGAATCCTATAGGGGCTTCCCTGGTCGCGCAGTGGTTGACAGTCTGCCTGCCGATGCAGGGGACGCGGGTTCGTGCCCCGGTCCGGGAAGATCCCACATGCCACAGAGCGGCTGGGCCCGTGAGCCATGGCCGCTGAGCCTGCGTGTCCGGAGCCTGTGCTCCGCAACGGGAGAGGCCACAGCAGTAGAGGCCTGCGTACCACAAAAAAAAAAAAAAAAAGGAATCCTATAAAAAAATATGTATATAATGTATTATTGAGCATATGACATAGAAATGTAATATATCTGCCAATAACACCAAAAGAGGTAGGAGCAAAGCTGTATTGGTCTAAGGTAATTACTCCAAATATTAACTGATTATCTGATATCCACCAGAACAAATGAAGAGAACCAGAAATAAGAAGGTTAATGTAACAAATATAAAAGTATAAATATATACTTGTTCTTCTTTCTTCTCTCAGCTTCTTTAAAAGACACAAAATTATATAAAGTAATAATTTTAACAGTTTATTGATGGATTTGTAATATTTTTGGACTATATATGTGTGTGTATGTATATATATAATCTCATAGTAGTACCACAAAAATGGGATAAAGGAATAGGAGTAACATTTTTATATCTCACTAGAATTAAGTTAGTATAAATTTGAAGTTGATTTTGATAAATTAAGATGTATATGGTAAGCCCTAGCAGCCACTAAGGAAATACTCTAAAAATACAGTAAAAAACATTAAAGAAATTAAAATGCCACATTAGAATATATTCACTTAATGTAAAAGAAAACCAGAAAGATTGAATAAAGGAACAAAAAAGGCATGAGTCATATGACAAAAAGTAAAACGGTAGCATAAATACATTTTTTTCAATAAACATTTGGAAAATGAAATTAAAATAATTTCATTAGTGGTAGTTTAAAAAGAACAAAATAGGAATAAATTTTGAGAAGATTTTAATCTACAAGTTCAATGACTTTTATAGACACAGGGCTATACATTTTATGGATTTTCTACTTGAGTGAGCTTAGGAAGTTCATGTTTTTAAGGAATTTATACTTTTCATCAGATTTGTTGAATTTATTGGTATAAAATAGCTTCTGTTTTGTGGGTATCCTATTCATATCAATAAGATGTATATTGATGACCTCTCTTTTATTCTTGATATTGCAAATTGGTGTTTTCTCTTTTTTCTTCATCAGTCTGACTTGACATTTATCAACTTCTTCATCTTTTCAAAGAAATGGTTTTTTGGTTTCACTGATTTTCTCTGTGCTTTTTCTGTTTTCTATTTTATTGATTCATGTTCTTTATTATCTCTTTAAATTGCTTTAGTTTTTATTTGCTCTTCTTTTTCTAGTTTCTGAGTTTGAAGCTTAGAATATATGTTTTTTCTAATATACGCATGTAATGATGTAAATTTCCCTGGACGCACTGCCTTAGCTGCAACTCACAGAATTTTATACACTGTGTTTTTATTTTCATTCAGTACATAATCATTTCTAATTTCATTTGCAATTCTCTAACTTGTGGGTCATTTAAAACCATGTTGTTTAATTTCCATGTGTTTTGTGATTTCTCAGATATTTTTATTTTGATTTGTTGTGGTCAGAGAGCATACTCTATAGGATTCCTATCCTTTTGAACTTGAGATCTGTTTTATTGAATCACTATCTGTCTATAGTGGTGAATACTACATGTGCACTCGACAATGTATATTCTTCATCTGTTTGGATAGATATCTGTATATAAATGGTATAACATACATATAATTTATGTTGTAGTGGGATGGGGGGCAAGAAATAATGGCCAGAATTTTCCAAATTTGATGAAAATGATAAACTCATAAATACAAGACAATCAATAAACCCCAAGAAAAAGAAGAATAAAGAAAAACACCCGAAAGTACATCATATTCGATTTACTGAAAACTAGTGCTATGGTGAAGAGCTTACATGCAGAAAGAGAAAAATACTACTACTTACAGAAAAATGAATATGAATGACAGTGGACTTCTCATCACAAACTATGTAAACCAGAAGACAATGGACAGTATTTAAAGTGCTAAAAAATAGTTATTGATCTAGAATTTTATATTCAGAAAAAGTTTTCAACTATAAAGACAAAACAAAACTTATAATAAAAAAGTATGAGGAATTTCTGCATATCTCACCCCCCAAATATGTCTATGTACTAATGACCAGTGAATATGTTACCTTATACACCAAAAGGGACTTCACAGATATGATTAAGATTTTTGAGATGGGCAGATTATCTGGGATTATCTAGATGGGCCCAATGTAATCACAAGGATTCTTATGAGAAGGAGGCAGGAGGGGTGGTGTCAGAAAAGATAATGTGATGGCAGAAGCAGAGGGCAGGAAAGAGATGTAATAACAGGAGCAGAGATTTGAGTGACAAAACATGAGCCATGCAGTGTCACCCTTTTGAAGCTAGAAAAAGCAAGGGACAGATTTTCTCCTACAGTATCCAGAAGGAATGAGTATCTTCTAACACCTTATTTTAACCTTGTAAGACTCATGATGGTCATTATACTTCAAAATTCATTTTTAATATCTACCTTCCAGAATAGTAAGATAATTTTATATTTTAAGCCAATTTTGTGGTAAGTTATTATAGCAGAAATAGGAAACTAATATCAATTTTGGTATTTGGAAGTGAGGTGCTTCTCTAACAAATACCTAAAATGTGGAAGTGGTTTTAGAATTGGGAAGTAAGTAGAGGCTGGAAGAATTTTGAAGAGCATGATGATAGATTTCCTTGAACAGACTGTTAGTAGAAATAAAGATATTAAAGACTCTGCCGGTGAGGGCTCAGAAGGAAGTGAGGAACATGGTAGAGAAAATCTGTATTGTCTTAGAGATCACTTAAACAATTATAAACAAACCATTGAAATATAGATGTTAAAGGAACTGCTCATGAGGGCTCAGAAGGAAGTTAGGGCTCTTTGTTATTTGGTGGCAGAAAACTTAGTGGAATTTTATCCTATGATTAATGTAAAAACAGAACTGGTAAGCCATGAATTTGGATATTTAGATGAGATTTCCAAGCAAAGTGTTGAAGATGTGGCCTGGTTTCTTTTTTCTGCTTATAGTAAAATGTGAGAGGAAAGAGATAGATTGAAGAAAGAACTATTAAACAAAACGGAACCAGGACTTGGTGATTTGAGAAATTCTCAGTCTATCCAGCTTTCAAAGGTTGCTAAAACTAGAATACTTAATGTCAGGAAAGTGTGCTCTGAAGAGAAAACCAATGGTGTGGCTAAAGCAGTCTTTTGCTAGTGCCTTGGAAGGCCTTTAGATAAAGGTCAGAGTTTTAAACACAGAGGGCTGGGTTTTTTTTTGGGGGGGTGCTTTAATTGTTGCAATTTATTTGATATTTTATTGATAATTAAATGATTTCCTACATACATGAAACTTTTTCATTATAAATTTCATTTCTAAAATATGTTTCTGTCAACTATCTTTTTTCTTTTCCATTATGGTTTATTACAGGATATTGAATATAGTTCCCTGTGCTATACAGTAGGACCTTGTTGTTTATCCATTCTGTATGTAATAGTTTGCATCTGCTAATCCCAAACTCCCAATTCATCCCCCCTTGCCCTTGGCAACCATGTCTGTTCTCTATGTCTGAGTCTCTTTCTGTTTTGTAAATAAGCTCAATTGTGTCATATTTTAGATTCCACATATAAGTGATATCATATGGTATTTGCCTTTCTCTTTCTGACTTACTTCACTTAGTATGATATTCTCTAGATCCATCCGTGTTGCTGCACATGGCATTATTTCATTCTTTTTTTTTTTTTTTATTTTTTTTATTTTTGCGGTACGCAAGCCTCTCACTGTTGTGGCCTCTCCCATTGCGGAGCACAGGCTCTGGACGCGCAGGCTCAGCGGCCATGGCTCACGGGCCTAGCCACTCCACGGCATGTGGGATCTTCCCGGACCGGGGCACGAACCTGTGTCCCCTGTGTCGGCAGGCAGACTCTCAACCACTGCGCCACCAAGGAAGCCCTATTTCATTCTTTTTTATGGCTTAATAGTATTCCATTGTGTACATACATATATATACACACATATGTATACCACATCTTCCTTATCCGTTCATCTGTTGATGGACATTTGTTTCCATGTTTTAGCTATTGTGAATAGTGCTGCTATGAACATTGGGGTGCATGTATCTTTTTGTATTAGAGTTTTTTCTGGATATACGCCCAGGAGTGGGATTGCTGGATCATATGGCAACTCTATTTTTAGTTTTTCCTGGAAACTTCATGCTGTTCTTCATAGTGGCTGCACCAGTTTACATTCCCACCAAAGTAAACACAGAGGGCTGTTTGAGGAGATATGACTAATGGATCACTTCACATATCTCAGGAGAAACCAGGAATAAAGATGGGAATATCTAGTATATATTTGTGTATGGGCCTCTTGTTTATATCAGAGTGAGTGCTCTGATATACCCTGGAGACCCATAAGGTTTTTATATCAGCAGAAATGCTGCCAGTGTCAATTGAAAGGAACAGAGAAAGAACTGAAAAAATGCTGTTGGACTTTCAAAATTTTACAGGCAGTAAACAGACTGGTAGAGCTACTCAGTTGCACACACATGCTACCCTTCATGAAAAAAGAAGGATGACTCAGAGGTCAGAGCTGAGGGCCCGTAGAACAAGGCCATGGGCCCAGAAGGTGGAGCCTCCCACCACGGAAGATTATTCTTAGGCCTTGAAACCTAATGGAGTTTGCCTTGTTAGATTTCAAAATTGCTTGGGAGTAGTGAACCCCTTTTGTTTCCTTTTATTTTCTTCCTTTCTGAATAGAAACATCTATATTAGTTATTCTATGCCTGTGCTACTATCATACTTTTAGAGAAGGTAAGTTGTTTTCTAGTTTCATGGATCCATAGAGGGAGAGGTATTTTGCCCCAGATGGCTTAAATCCAGAGACACATGCATAGATAATTCATTGATGAGATTTAGGGCTTTTGAGCTGATGAGCCTTAGATGAGATTTTTAGACTTGAATTAATGCTGTAGATGCTATAATGGGCTGAGACTACTGGGGCCCTTGCCTGCTTCTCATCACCTTCTCTGACTCTGACTTCTTTACCCTCCTGCCTCCCCTTGTGATTGCATTACATTGGAGAATAATCTCAAGATCCTTAAATTAATCATATCTGAAAAGGTCCCTTTGCCATGTAAGGTAAAATACCAACAAGTTCTGGTGACTAGAATGTGGATATTTTCAGAGGGCTGTTATTCAGCTTATCACAAGTCCCAAACTGGAAACAACCCAAATGTCTATCAATAGATGAATGGATAAAAACAAAATTGTGATATTCTTCTCAGCAATTAAAAGGAATGAGCTATTGATATACATAACAACATGGATGAACCTCAAATAGTTTTTTGTTTTCAAAATAAGAAGTCAGGAAAAATAGAGTACATACTATATAATACAATTTATATGAAAATCTGGAAAATGAAAACTAATCTATAGTGGCAGCAAATCAGTGATTATCTGTGGATGGGGAGGTAGGAAAGGAGTTGGGAGGGAGAGAGGGAGATATTAAAAAAGGGCATGAGGAAACTTTGAGGAGTGCTGTGTTCATTATGTTGATCATAGTGATGGTTTGTATACATATGTCAAAATCTATCACATTTAACACTTTGCACATGTACAGTTTTATGCCTCAGTAAAGCTATTAATAATAGAGAAATAAACACAATCTGTAAATTTATTGACTAGCTTTAGCCTAGAGGATTTGGCATTCTCTTATGTCTAGTTAGATAATATACATAAATATACATATTATGGCTAAATTTCACATACCACACAAGTATCATATGGCAGATACCACTTAATCATCCTGTTCTCTAACATAATCTTTTAAAAAGAGCTTTTTCTTTAAAAAGTCTTTAGTAAATAGAGGTACGGTTGAATTCCCATTTTATCAGTATCCCCAAGGTCTTGTATTTTATATTGAGGAAATCAATAAATACTTTTCAAGGAAAGATAAAAATAGCAAAATTAGCACTGTGCATTCTAGTTTACAAGGTTATTTCAGTGTAAGGATGTTAGTTCTTTTATTTGACCCTTTGTGACTTTATTATAGATATAAACCCAACCAGATCTGGGAAAGTAGAATAAGGAGGTTGGATATAGATTCTGCTGGACTTGTCATTGGTTATGAGACTTGAAAAAGAGGGTCTGTGATCGTTGATTCCCAGATTTTTCAGCCTGGGTGTTTTGGGTCGTGATGATTTCATTCATTCATCACAGAGAAAGGAGTTGGGAGGGTATAAAAGTAGCAATTAACATAAAGCAAGCCGAATTATAATTGAAGGAGGTAGTGGAAAGAAGGTGATTAATCAGTTAAGTTCAGATATATGGGTTTTTATTGATTGGGATGCATGCTTGGGGGATACAGATATGAGTGACATTTATCTCAGGTTGCTTTGGGTCTGTATGGCTCTACAGGTACTCATGCAAATAAACTGAAATACAAACAGGAGCTATGGGAAGCAATTCTTACTTGCATTGTACTTTCAGATCTTATTAGATGTTGACTGAAAGGACCAGAGATCTATTCTCTCTTATGACTGTGAAGAGTATGAAAGGACCCCTCTTTGTGAGAGAGGTGACTTTTGCTATTGAGGCATTATAAAGAAAGAAAAATTGGCTCTTAGTTTTTCTTTTTATGACATGCCTTACCTAACCCATTCCCTAACAAAATACACATATACACAGATACATCGACTTGAGAGCTCAGGCAAGCAAGGCTTGGCTTGGATTTATTACCTAGTCTGTTTTTTTGTCTAGTAAAATTTAGCGAAGCAGAGTTGTACCAGGGGCGGGGCGGGGCGGGGCGGGGCGGGCGCGCAGCTGTTAGCACGAGATCGGTAGCGCTCGAGCGCATGCGCACCCAGTTATCGCGAGACAGCACACGACTGTTAGTGCGTGACCCTTAGCGTGTGGTGGTTAGAGGTCCCGTTCCGCCAGCAGTCAGACGCGCAGTGGTTCTCACCGCCGAGAGTGTGGTGAGAGGAGGAGGATACCGGCCTTTTCCCTGGGGCCCTCCAGACCTTCCGGCCTCGGTGTCGGCGTGTGAGCTGGGGGACCGGGGACAGGCTGAGGGCTGTGTCCTGCAGAGCTCCAGAGCCCTTGCCGCGGCTGCCCACTGGCCGGGCCCAGCCCTTGAAGCAGCAGCGAGCGTCTCTCCCATCCCCGGGGACCTTTGTGACCTAATGGTGGTGGCAGCGTCCATGGGTCCCAGTCCATGGAGGCCTCGGCAACTGGAGTATACGGACACTGCCATTAAGGTAACAGCTTCAACCAGCTTTAGTCTCTCTGTTAAGGTTTCAAAACTTGGTACCCCTAGGAGGTGGCCAGAGGTCAGGGTTAAGTTGCAAGGACATCGCACATCATTACTTCAGGTCCACCTCTGAGGTCTGGGCTGTTGTCAAAGGGCAATTGTGAGCAGCGAACTAACCTGACTGGTATTTGCTACAACATGTATTCCTATCAATCCTATACAAATGGTTCTCTCCAGGTTAAGTGAAAAGCCCGAGGGCCGGCTGGGTCCTGGGCACCTGCTCCCTCAGTGTTGATGCTTGGGCAGGGTCAGGGGACCTGGCCCTGAGGGGGCTGTCAGCTGAGATCTGCCGCTTCAGTGGGCCTGGGCACTGGCAGGAGGACCCAAACTGGACGAGTGCTCCTGGGCAGGGTAACCGGCCTGCTCCTGGAGCCCCTCCTCTTAGCCAGGGCCTGGACCTCGGAGGGCAAAAGTCAAGCCTTGGGACCTTGCCCTTTCTGGTCAGAAGAGAATAACATTTGTTTTGGTGGAGGTTTACAGGAATGTGGTGACCTGACCTCAAGAACAAAGGATCTGACAAGAAGTTTACAACAACCAACCATGCCCCTCCCCCACCTTTCCTATAAAAGGGCTTTGCTGAAAGCTTCTGGAAGTTTGGGGTTTTTAAGACATGAGCCACCCGTCTCCTTGCGGGGCCCTGTAACAAACCTTTCTCTCCAAACTCTGACATTTTGGTATTGTTTGGCCTCACTGTGCACCGGGCATACAGACTTACAGTCCTTTCTTTAATTGTCCCTGGAGGGATGGACCCTAAGGCTTTTGTTGCACCAGGGAATTATCTGTTTCTTGATCGTTTTATCTTCAGTTTTCTTCCAGTTAGTGAACTGCAAATATCCCATCATTGACAAAGAATGCTGGCCTAAAGTCACAAGGCAGTCTGGTGAAATGACAGTCTTTATGGTACAATGTCAACATCATGAATAAAATGCTCCCCCCATTGTGGTAATGACTCAAATTCCTACTGGATGAAGTTAATAGTAGTTGTCTCTATAGTAGCCTGAGCTGGAATATTAGATCTCACTTGAATCAGCTTTAGAAAGTGAATTCCATAATAGAGAAAAATGCACCAGTCCCACTATGGAAAATCCATTGCGTTAATCTCAGTTCAATTAAAGGTATAAGACTACATCTGAGATGGAGTGAGAATGCAGGCTTGGTTGTAGACTCCATTTTATAGGGAGAAATGATACCATGTGCCTAGGTAAGAGGGAGGGTCAGAACAGTGAAACAGGAACCCAGAAGTGGGAAACACTGTTTACTTAGAGTTGTGTATTGTGATGTCATCAGTACATGGGGTCTGACACATAGTTATGCAGCCATTGTGAGCCACTGCTATTGTCAGCTTGTTGCTGTGTGATGATACTACTTAAATTTCTCTTATCTCATCCTTTTTTGGAGGGGGTGGGAGTGGGAGGAGAACCTCTTCTGAAAGAACAATTGTTGTTATCTTGACTCTTGACCTCTTTTGTATCTCTTATGCTGAAAGGACCATTATGGATTTACAGAGTTCAAAAAATGTAGGTTTGAATTTTAGCTATACCACTTGCTAGTTGGCAAACTTGGGAAAGTTACCTAATTCTCTCTGGGTATTATTTTCCTCTTCTTTTAATACCTACATTACCTGTTGTTGTGAGCCTCAATTTACTTAACATTAAAATTTGTAATGCCTGTATCTTTGTGACTGAGACATAGTACCCATTTAATAAAAGTTAGTTTCTTCTCCTCTATACATCCCACACACCTTTAAATATAGTTACACCCTCAGGTGTCAGAGCAACTGCTTCAAAATCTGCTCAAAGTATTTTGGATTAAAATTGCCTGATGCTTACTGATGTATTTTTCAGTACTTACAGTTTTTATTAAAATATTTCTTGCATAGAGTTTATAGGTATCATTGGAATCCTTCAACTATTCACCTCTAATATGTTTTTTTTGTTTTTATTTCATTTACTTTATTTTTATTGTATGTATATAAATAATGTTTTTTAAAAATTTTATACAGCAGGTTTTTATTAGTTATCCTTTTTTTTTTTTTTTTTTGTGGTATGCGGGCCTCTCACTGCTGTGGCCTCTCCTGTTGCGGAGCACAGGCTCTGCATGCGCAGGCTCAGCGGCCATGGCCCACGGGCCCCGCCACTCCGCGGCATGTGGGATCTTCCCAGACCAGGGCACAAACCCGTGTCCCCTGAATTGGCAGGTGGACTCTCAACCACTGCGCCACCAGGGAAGCCCCTAGTTATCCATTTTATATATATTAGTGTATACATGTCAATCCCAATCTCCCAATTCATCACACCACCCCCCAACCCCGGCCACTTTTCCCCCTTGGTGTCCATACGTTTGTTCTCTGCATCTGTGTCTCTATTTCTGCCCTGCAAACCGGTTCATCTATACCATTTTTCTAGGTTCCACATATATGCGTTAATATACGATATTTGTCTTTCTCTTTCTGACTTTCTTCACTTTGTATGACAGTCTCTAGATCCATCCACGTCTCTACATATAACCCAATTTCGTTCCTTTTTATGGCTAATACTCCATTGTATATATGTACCGCATCTTCTTTATCCATTCGTCTGTCGATGGGCACTTAGGTTGCTTCCATGACCTGGCTATTGTAAATAGTGCTGCAATGAACATTGGGGTGCATGTGTCTTTTTGAATTATGGTTTTCTCTGGGTATATGCCAGTAGTGGGATTGCTGGGTCATATGGTAATTCTATTTTTTGTTTTTTAAGGAACCTCCTTACTGTTCTCCATAGTGGCTTTTATCAATTTACATTCCCACCAACAGTGCAAGAGGGTTTCCTTTTCTCCACACCCTCTTCAGCATTTGTCGTTTGTAGATTTTCTGATGATGCCCATTCTAACTGGTGTGAGGTGATACCTCATTGTAGTTTTGATTTGCATTTCGCTAATGTTACTAATGTTGAGCAGCTTTTCATGTGCTTCTTCCTGGCCATCTGTATGTCTTCTTTGGAGACATGTCTATTTAGGTCTTCCTCCATTATTTGATTGGGTTGTTTGTTTCCTTATTATTGAGCTGCATGAACTGTTTATATATTTTGGAGACTAATCCTTTGTCCGTTGATTCATTTGCAACTATGTTCTCTCATTCTGACGGTTGCCTTTTCATCTTGTTTGTAGTTTCCTTTGCTTTGCAAAAGCTTTTAAGTTTCATTAGGTCCCATTTGTTTATTTTTGTTTTTATTTACATTTCTCTACGAGGTAGGTCAAAAAGCATCTTGCTGTGATTTATGTCATAGAGTGTGCTGCCTATTTTTTCCTCTAAGAGTTTTATAGTGTCTGGCCTTACACTTAGGACTTTAATCCATTTTGAATTTATTTTTGTGTATGGTGTTAGGGAGTGTTCTAATTTCATTCTTTTACATGTAAGCTGTCCAATTTTCCCAGCACCACTTATTGAAGAGGCTGTCTTTTCTCCATTGTATATTCTTGCCTCCTTTATCAAAGATCAAAGATCTTTATCAAAGATCAGGTAACCATATGTGCATGGGTTTATCTCTGGGCTTTCTATCCTATTCCATTGATCTATATTTCTGTTTTTGTGCCAGTACCATACTGTCTTGATTACTGTAGCTTTGTAGTATAGTCTGAAGTCAGGGAGTCTGATTCCTCTAGCTCCGTTTTTCTTTCTCAAGATTGCTTTGGCTATTCGGGGTCTTTTGTGTCTCCATACAAATTTTAAGATTTTTTGTTCCAGCTATGTAAAAAATGCCATTGGTAATTTGATAGGGATTGCATTGAATCTGTAGATTGCTTTGGGTAGTATAGTCATTTTCACAGTATTGATTCTTCCAGTCAAAGAACATGGTATATCTCTCCATCTGTTTGTATCATCTTTAATTTCTTTCATCAGTGTCTTATAGTTTTCTGCATACAGGTCTTTTGTCTCTCTAGGTAGGTTTATTCCTAAGTATTTTATTCTTTTTGTTGCAGTGGTAAATGGGAGTGCTTCCTTAGCTTCTCTTTAAGATATTTCATCATTAATGTATAGGAGTGCAAGAGATTTCTGTGCATTAACTTTGTATCCTGCAACTTTACCAAATTCATTGCTTAGCTCTAGTAGTTTTCTGGTAGCATCTTTAGGATTCTCTATGTATAGTATCATGTCATCTGCAAACAGTGACAGTTTACTTCTTCTTTTCCAATTTCGTATTCCTTTTATGTCTTTTTCGTCTCTGATTGCCGTGGCCAGGACTTCCAAAACTATGTTGAATGATAGTGGCGAAGTGGACATCCTTGTCTTGTTCCTAATGTTAGAGGAAATGCTTTCAGTTTTTCACCATTGAGAATGATGTTTGCTGTGGGTTTGTCTTATATGGCCTTTATTATGTTGATGTAGCTTCCCACTATGCCCACTTTCTGGAGAGTTTTTATCATAAATGGGTGTTGAATTTTGTCAGAAGCTTTTTCTGCATCTATTGAAATGATCATATGTTTTTTATTCTTTAATTTGTTAATATGGTGTATCACACTGTTTGATTTGCATATATTGAAGAATCCATGCATCCCTGGGATAAATCCCACTTGATATTGGTGTATGATCCTTTTAATGCGTTGTTGGATTCTGTTTGCTAGTATTTTGTTGAGGGTTTTTGCATCTATATTCTTCAGTGATATTGGTCTGTAATTTTCTTTTTTTTGTAGTGTCTTTGTCTGGTTTTGGTATCAGGGTGATGGTGGCCTCATAGAATGAGTTTGGGTGTGTGTTCATTCCTCTGCAATTGTTTGGAAGTGTTTGAGAAGGATAGGTGTTAGCTCCTCTGTAAATGTTTGATAGAATTCACTTGTGAAGCCATCTGGTCCTGGACTTTTGTTTGTTGGAAGATTTTAAATCACAGTTTCAATTTCATTACTTGTGCTTGGTCTGTTCATATTTTGTATTTCTTCCTGGTTCAGTCCTGTAAAGTTATACCTTTGTAAGAATTTGTTCATTTCTTCCAGGTTGTCCATTTTATTGGCATAGAGTTGCTTGTAGTAGTCTCTTAGGATGCTTTGTATTTCTGTGGTGTCTGTTGTAACTTCTCCTTTTTCATTTCTAATTTTATTGATTTGAGTCCTCTCCCTCTTTTTCTTGATGAGTCTGGATAATGGTTTATCAATTTTGTTTATCTTCTCAAAGAACCAGGTTTTAGTTTTATTGATCTTTGCCATTGTCTTTGTTTCTATTTCATTTATTTCTGCTCTGATCTTTATGATAATTTACATTGTTTTAAGCTACCTAATTTTTGGTAATTTTTGTCGGCAGCAGAGTAAAGTAGTACAAGATCTACATGGTGCCTGGTGAGAAAAATTTAAGCCTGTATTAGCCCTCAATACAATGTTAAATAAGAATAATATGTGTTTAGTTATTTGCTCTTTATGCTTTATTCGTGACTTGAGGTCATTAAATAGAGGCTTCCATGCTGATGTGGTCTGTCATTTCCAACCCCTTTTCACCATCTTTATTATGAGACCTTCTAGATAGCAATGCTGCTGTTGTCAAATTTCCAATTTTTCTTATGAGTCCCACTCCATTGAATCTAGCTTGCAAGCATCATTTTATGATAGAGACAGCTTGTCCAATTTTGACAGCTTCAAGAAACTGGGTGCTGAAAGATTCAGACCCCCATGTTAACCTTTACGTCACTCACGGAAATTTTGATAAGTGACAGTCTGTCTCAGTGATTGCCCATTCAGCTCATAGTTCTTCAGGTGAATGACTCATAGCTGTATGTGGGTTCTCTTTTGAAAGTTTTCCCACACATTCACAGAATCCCTGAGTCAGTGTGATAAGACATTTAAATAACAAATAACTACAGTTTTTCTTTAACAATGTAATTATGATAATTCTAAAGCAAGAAAGTGTCTGAGAGCTGGTAGGTGGAGAGTCAAATGGCTACTGCTGCCTACCTAGTTGTCACATAATTTTTTCTGCTTCTATAATTCTAGTTCCCTGGTGCCCTTCCTTCCTTTACAATAATGCATGCTCTATAAGCTTCACCATTTTGCCACCCACACATCACCTTTTATTCTAGATTAAAAGCAAAGGAAATTTCCTTTTCATTTACCCAGAAACCAGAGTTTATTAAATATTTTATGTGTTAGAATTATAGTGTATACTTTTTGGAGGGTCAAAAACTTGATTATTTTTTATAGTTATGTTTTATTAAATAGAAGATTTCTGTTAGTGTGTTACCTTTTATGACTTTTCCTTCTAAAACAATGAAGTGAATATTACTTTACCTTTTGGGTGACATTTGATTGATGCTGCTAAAATAGTAACTTGTTTAAATTCTTTAGTATTTGGGAGATAATTTTATGATTCCTGATGACTGGATGATGTAGCTCAGAATGCAGTCAGCTGCAGTTGTCATGCTGATCCTTGGGTGTAGCAGTAGCAACTTATGAGGCTGAATGACACAAAAAGGCCAGAGGCTGGGCCTTCACAATTAGGTTTTCTACCTCTGTGACAAGCAAAAGAGAGCAATCTTTGTTTTACAACACTCAAGAGTCGATGAGGTTCTAGTCATGGTCTCTTCTGGTTAGGTTTATATTAATCTGGTAATATTACCACAGATTTAGTGGATTAAAGCAAAAATTTATTATCTTACAGTTTTTGTGTCTTAGGAATCCAAGCCTGGGTCCTCTGCTTTAGGGTCCTCTGCATTAGGGTCTCTCACAAGGCTGTAATCAAGGTGTCATCCAGGGCTGGAGTCTCATCTCTGACTCAAATGGGGAAGGATCCACTTCCAAAGTGTGCATATTTGTTGGCAGGATTTGGCTCCTTGTGGTTTGTCAGCTGAGAGTGTGAGTTCCTTGCTGGCTGCCCTCAGTTCCTTGACTAAGGGGCTCAGTTTGGAGGCTTCTCTGTTTCTTGCCACATGGGCCTATTCATAGGACAGGTTACTTCATCAAAGCCAGAAAGGGAGATTGTCAAAAGAGAGAATCTGCTACCAAAAGAGAAGTTACAGTCTTATGTAACATAACCTGGGAGGTGACATCCTACCACCTTTGCCATATTCTGTTGGTCAGAAGCAAATCATAGGTCATGCCTATACTTAAGGGAATGGGATTACACAAGGGCATGAATACCACAAGGCAGGGTTAGTTGGGGGTCATCTTAGAGTCTGTTTGCCACAGATCCCCAACACAGAAGGAAATTATAGGGGATTACTGAGTATTCCATTTTGTAACTTCCATTTTGTAACTTACCCAAGAGTATTCATGAGTAAGAATTGACACTATATTTAGGCAAGTTATATAACAACATATGAAAAGGAATAATAATGTTAACCATACCTGATATGTGGTGGGGACGCAATGAATGTTTGATGAATAAAACTTACGGTATATTTGCAAATCCATTTATACATAAAGAGCTTTCACTGACATTCTTTTACTTCTTCCTGTCAACAGCTCTGTGAGGGAGATAAGGCAGGCATTCGTATGTTAGAGAAGTAGAAAATCATGGTTACAATACTAGTTACTACTAAAGGTAGGATCCAAATTTAGTGCCCTTTCTTCCAACATTTTTCCCCTGGGTTATTTGGAAATGTGAGGAGGCTGCCATGATATTCTAGTGGACTCCAGCTAGGCTGGATTTCTCAAGCCCTTTCTGCCATAGCAGTTACACTTCTGTCTTTTAGTTTTAGTCAGTATTATAAGTTTTAAAGGATATGATTGAAAGTGTCAAATAAGACACAGACGTAGAGAATGGACTTGAGGACACGGGGAGGGGAAGGGTAAGCTGGGACGAAGTGAGAGAGTGGCATGGACTTATATATACACTACCAAATGTAAAATAGATAGCTAGTGAGAAGCAGCTGCGTAGCACAGGGAGATCAACTCCGTGCTCTGTGACCACCTACAGGGGTGGAATAGGGAGGGTGGGAGAGAGACAAAAGAGGGAGGAGATATGGGGATATATGTATATGTATAACTGATTCACTTTGTTAGAAAGCAGAAACTAAGACACCATTGTAAAGCAATTACACTCCAATAAAGTTGTTAAAAAAAGTGTCAAATATTTCTATAAAGTTGAGTTATTAAAAACGGCAATCTCCTGCCCATCTTCCTCTCATCCCCCGACCACTTTCATCTTTTTTTTTTAATTTTAGGCTTTTTATTTTTTTATACAGCAGGTTCTTTTTAGTTATCATTTTATACATATTAGTGTATATATGTCAATCCCAATCTCTCAATTCATCACGCCACCACTCCCGCCCCCCCTCCACTACTTTCCCCCCTTGGTGTCCATACGCTTGTTCTCTGCATCTGTGTCTCCATTTCTGCCCTGCAAACCAGTTCATCTGTACCATTTTTCTAGGTTCCACATATATGCGTTAATAGATGGTATTTGTTTTCTCTTTCTGACTTCACTTTTTATGACAGTCTCTAGGTCCATCCACGTCTCTACAAATGACCCAATTTCATTCCTTTTTATAGCTGGGTAATATTCCATTGTATATATGTACCACATCTTCTTTATGCATTCGTCTGTCGATAGGCATTTAGGTTGTTTCCATGACCTGGCTATTGTAAATAGTGATACAGTGAACATTGGGATGCATGTGTCTTTTTTAATTATGGTTTTCTCTGTGTATATGTCCAGTGTTGGGATTGCTGGGTCATATGGTAATTCTATTTTTTGTTTTTTAAGGAACCTCCGTTCTGTTCTCCATAGTGGCTGTATCAATTTACATTCCTACCAACAGTGCAAGAGGGTTTTCCCTTTTCTCCACACCCTCTCCAGCATTTGTCATTTGTAGATGTTCTGCTGATGCCCATTCTAACTGGAGTGAGGTGATACTCATTGTAGTTTTGATTTGCAATCCTCTAATATTAGTGATGTTGAGCAGCTTTTAATGTGCTTCTTGGCCATCTGTATTTCTTCTTTAGAGAAATGTCTATTTAGGTCTTCTGCAAGTTTTTTGATTGGGTTGTTTGTTTCTTTAATATTGAGCTGCATGAGCTCTTTATATATTTTGGAGATTAATCCTTTGTCCATTGATTCGTTTGCAAATATTTTCTCCCATTTGAGGGTTGTCTTTTCCTCTTGTTTGAAGTTTCCTTTGCTTTGCAAAAGCTTTGAAGTTTCATTAGGTCCATTTCTTTATTTTTGTTTTAATTTCCATTACTGTAGGGGGTGGATCAAAAAAGATCTTGCTGTGATTTATGTCAAAGGTTGTTTATCCTATGTTTTCCTCTAAGAGTTTTATAGTGTCCAGTCTTACATTTAGGTCTTTAATCCATTTTGAGTTTATTTTTGTGTATGGTGTTAGGGAGTGTTCTAATTTCATTCTTTTACATGTAGCTGTCCAGTTTTCCCAGCACCACTTATTGAAGAGACTGTCTTTTCTCCATTGTATATCCTTGCCTCCTTTGTCATAGTTGACCATCGGTGCATGGGTTTATCTCTGGGCTTTCTATCCTGTTACATTGATCTATATTTCTGTTTTTGTGCCAGTACCATATTCTCTTCATTACCATTGCTTTGTACTATAGTCTGAAGTCAGGGAGTCTGATTCCACCAGCTCTGGTTTTTTCCCTCAAGACTACTTTGGCTATTCGGGGTCTTTTGTGTCTCCATACAAATTTTAAGATTTTTTGTTCTAGTTATGTAAAAAATGCCATTGGTAATTTGATAGAGGTTGCATTGAATCTGTAGATTGCTTTGGGTAGTATAGTCATTTTCACAATATTGATTCTTCCAGTCCAAGAACATGGCATATCTGTCCATCTGTTTGTAACCTTTAATTTCTTTCATCAGTGTCTTATAGTTTTCTGCATACAGGTCTTTTGTCTCCCTAGGAAGGTTTATTCCTAGGTATTTTATTCTTTTTGTTGCAAAGGTAAATGGTAATATTTCCTTAATTTCTCTTTAAGATTTTTCATCATTAGTGAATAGGAGTGCAAGAGATTTCTGTGCATTAACTTTGTATCCTGCAACTTTACCAGATTCATTGATTAGCTCTAGTAGTTTTCTGGTAGCATCTTTAGGATTCTCTATGTATAGTATCATGTCATCTGCAAACAGTGACAGTTTACTTCTTCTTTTCCAATTTCGTATTCCTTTTATTTCTTTTTCATCTCTGATTGCCGTGGCCAGGACTTCCAAAACTATGTTGACTAATAGTGGCGAAGTGGACATCCTTGTCTTGTTCCTGATCTTAGAGGAAATGCTTTCAGGTTTTCACCATTGAGAATGATGTTTGCTGTGGGTGTGTCGTATATGACCTTTATTATGTTGAGTTAGCTTCCCTCTATGCCATCTTTCTGGAGAGTTTTTATCATAAATGGGTGTTGAACTTTGTCAAAAGTTTTCTCTGCATCTATTGAGATGATCATATGGTTTTTATTCTTCAATTTGTTAATATGGTGTATCACATTGATTGATTTGCATATATTGAAGAATCCTTGCGTCCCTGGGATAAATCCCATTTGATATTGGTGTATGATCCTTTTAATGCGTTGTTGGATTCTGTTTGCTAGTATTTTGTTGAGGATTTTTGCATCTATGTTCATCAGTGTTATTGGTCTGTAATTTTCTTTTCTTGTAGTGCCTTTTTCTGGTTTTGGTATCAGGGTGATGGAGGCCTCATAGAATGAGTTTGGGAGTGTTCCTTCCTCTGCAATTGTTTGGAAGAGTTTGAGAAGTATGGGTGTTAGCTATTCTCTAAATGTTTGTTAAAATTCACCTGTGAAGCCATCTGGTCCTGGACTTTTGTTTGTTGGAAGATTTTAAACAGTTTCAATTTCATTACTTGTGCTTGGTCTGTTCATATTTTATTTTTCTTCCTATTTCAGTCTTGGAAGGTTATACCTTTGTAAGAATTTGTTCATTTCTTCCAGGTTGTCCATTTTATTGGCATGGAGTTGCTTGTAGTAGTCTCTTAGGATGTTTTGTACTTCTGTGGTGTCTGCTTTATCTTTTCCTTTTTCACTTCTGATTTTATTGATTTGAGTCCTCTTCCTCTTTTTCTTGTTGAGTCTGGCTAAAGCTTTATCAATTTTATCTTCTCAAGGAACCAGGTTTTAGTTTTATTGATCTTTGCTGTTGTTTTCTTTGTTTCTATTTCATTTATTTCTGCTCTAATATTTATGATTTCTGTCCTTCTACTGACTTTAGGTTTTGTTTGTTCTTCTTTCTCTAGCTCCTTTTGGTGTAAGGTTAGATTGTTTATTTGAGAGTTTTCTTGTTTCTTCAGGTAAGCTTGTATTGCTATAAACTTCCCTCTTAGAACTGGTTTTGCTGCATCCCATAGGTTTTGGATCATCGTATTTTCATTTTCATTTGTCTCTAGGTATCTTTTGATTTCCTCTTTGGTTTCTTTAGGGATCTTATGGTTATTTAGTAGCGTAGTGTTTAGCCTCCATGTGTTTGTGTTTTTTATGTTTTTTTTCTCTGTAATTGATTTCTAATCTCAGTGTTGTGGTCAGAAAAGATGTTTGATATGATTTCAGTTTTCTTAAAGTTACCGAGGCTTGATTTGTGACCCAAGATGTGATCTATCCTGGAGAATGTTCCATGTGCACTTGAGAAGAAAGTGTAATCTGCTGTTTCTGGATGGAATGTCCTATAAATATCAATTAAATCTCTCCGGTCTATTGTGTCATTTAAAGCTTGTGTTTCCTTATTAATTTTCTGTTTTGATCATCTGTCAGTTGGTGTAAGTGACATGTTAAAGTCCCTTAGTATTTTTGTGTTACTGTCGATTTCCTCTTTTATAGCTGTTGGCAGTTGCCTTATGTATTGAGGTGGTCCTATATTGGGTGCTATATATTTATGATTGTTCTATCTTCTTGGATTGATCCCTTGACCATTATGTAGTGTCATTCCTTGTCTCTTGTAACATTCCTTATTTTAAAGTCTATTTTTTCCGATATGAGTATTGCTTTTCCAGCTTTCTTTTGATTTCTGTTTGCTTGGAATATCCTTTTCTATTCCCTCACTTTCAGTCTGTATGTGTCCCTAGGTCTGAAGTGGGTCTCTTGTAGATAGGCATATATATGGGTCTTGTTTTTGCCTGTGTCTTTTGGGTGGAGCATTTAATCTATTCACGTTTAAGGTAACTATCAATATGTATGTTTCTGTTACCATTTTCTTAATTGTTATGGGTTTGTTTTTATAGGTCCTTTTCTTCTCTTGTGTTTCCCACTTAGAGAAGTTCCTTTAGCATTTGTTATAGAGCTGGTTTGGTGGTGCTGCATTCTCTTAGCTTTTGCTTGTCTGTAAAGCTTTTGATTTCTCTGTCGAATCTGAATGAGATCCTTGCTGGGTAGAGTAATCTTGCTTGTAGGTTCTTCCCTTTCATCACTTTAAATATATCATGCCACTTCCTTCTGGCTTGTAGAGTTTCTGCTGAGAAATCAGCTGTTAACCTTACGGGAGTTCCCTTGTATATTATTATTTTTTTCCCTTATTGCTTTCAGTAATTTTTCTTTGTCTTTAATTCTTGTCATTTTGATTACTGTGTGTCTCGGTGTGTTTCTCCTGCCTGGGAATCTCTGCGCTTCCTGGACTTGGGTGGCTATTTCCTTTCCCATGTTGGGGAAGTTTTTGACTATAATCTCTTCAGATATTTTCTTGGGTCCTTTCTCTCTCTCTTCTCCTTCTGTGACCCCTATAATGTGAATATTGTTGTGTTTCATGTTGTCCCAGAAGTCCCTTAGGCTGTCTTCATTTCTTTTCATTCTTTTTTCTTTATTCTGTTCCGTGGCAGTGAATTCCACCATTCTGTCTTCCTGGTCACTTATCCGTTCTTCTGCCTCAGTTATTCTGGTATTGATTCCTTCTAGTGTAGTTTTCATTTCAGTTATTGTATTGTTCATCTCTGTTTGTTTGTTCTTGAATTCTTCTAGGTGTTTATCCTTTAATTCTTGTAGGTCTTTGTTAAACATTTCTTGCATCTTCTCGACCTTTGCCTCCATTCTTTTTCCGAGGTCCTGGATGGTCTTCACTCTCATTATTCTGAATTCTTTTTCTGGAAGTTTGCCTATCTCCACTTCAGTTAGTTGTTTTTCTGGGGCTTTATCTTGTTCCTTCATCTGGTACATAGCCCGCTGCCTTTTCATCTTGTCTATCTTTCTGAGAATGTGGGTTTTGTTCCACAGGCCGCAGGATTGTAGTTTCTTGCTTCTGCAAGAAGACTGTAGGATTGTAGTTCTTGCTTCTGCTGTCTGCCCTCTGGTGGATAAGGCTATCTAAGAGGCTTGTGCAAGTTTCCTGATGGAAGAGACTGGTGGTGGGTAGAGCTGGGTGTTACTCTGGTTGGCAGAGCTCAGTGATACTTTAACCTGCTTGTCTGCTGATGGGTGGGGCTGGGTTCCCTCCGTGTTGGTTGTTTGGCCTGAGGTGACCCAACACTGCAGCCTATCCGGCTCCTTGGTGGGGCTCGTGGTGGACTCTGGGAGGACTCACGCCAAGGAGTACTTCCCAGAACTTCTGCTACCAGTGTCCTTGTCCTCACGGTGAGCCACAGCCACCCCCACCTCTGCAGCAGACCCTCCAACACTAGCAGGTAGGTCTGGTTCAGTCTCCTATGGGGTCACTGCTCCTTCCCCTGGGTCCTGATGCACACACTACTTTGTGTGTGCCCTCCAAGAATGGAGTCTCTTTTTCCCCCAGTCCTGTCAAAGTCCTGCAATCAAATCCCTTGTAGCCTTCAAAGTCTGATTCTCTATGAATTCCTCCTCCCGTTGCCAGACCCCCAGATTTGGAAGCCTGAAGTGGGGCTCAGAACCTTCACTCCAGTGGGTGGACTTAGGTGGTGTAATTATATTCCAGTTTGTGAGTCACCCACCCAGCAGTTATGGGAATTGATTTTATTGTGATTGCACCCATCCTACCATCTCATTGTGGCTTCTTCTTTGTCTTTGGCTGTGGGGTATCTTTTTTGGTGAGTTCCAGTGTCTTCCTGTCAATGATTATTCAGCAGTTCATTGTGATTCCGGTGCTCTCACAAGAGGGAGTGAGCGCACATCATTCTACTCTGCCATCTTGAACCAATCCACTTTCATTTGTTTTATTTGAATATCTTAGTATTTATCCTTTTGTTCTAACCTGTTTGTTTTGCTACTTAGATTTTCAGTTTTGGATAGTATCTGTTGACTTACTGCTATGGAATGTGAGGATTCATCTCCCTCCCTACACATCACACAAGCACACATATGTATGTACACATGTGTCCCATTACTGTCTCTCCAATATGTTAATTGCATAATTTGAGTAAGATCAGTCTTCTCCATTTACTTGATTATGTTTGTTGACAAACATTATAGTGTTTACTGACCTATATATTAAAATCTGATTCCTTTTCCAATTTTTTGTTTTCCCTCTAGTAAATAATTGTCTTTTTTTCATTGTGATTAATTTTCTATGTATATATAGTCAATACAACTCTAAGCTCATATCTTCTCAACATATGTAGACCTTTCAGGTATTTTATACATCTTATATCTCTGAAGAATGTCACCCAAGCCTTTCTATTTGCTCAAATCTGGACTGTTCACCTTCTACTCCTTCTGCATAGGTATCAACCTCAGAGCTGTCTTCACCATCGACTGTCCAGGGAATCCTCTCACCTCTCTCCTGTGTTGGATTCCTTCTTTCTATATCTCATGCCTTCTCTTGTTTTGATGGAGCATATTTCCAATAATTTCCTGAAAATATCTTAATCTGTCCTCACCCCTGATTGATATTTAGACTTGGTATACAATTCTAGAGTTGGAAATAAATTTTCTTGAGAAATTTAAAGCAGTTATCACATTGTCTTCTAGATACCACTGTGAGCTTTCCTTTAGGTTGATCCAATTGAGCTGTTTTGTTGGGGAAACTTTGATGTCAGTATCTTCAGTTCTTTTCTCTTGAGATAGACATAAATCCTAGAAGATGGCTCTTTCAAGCTCCTAATGGGAAGTTCTTAGGGCCACTTAGGGTTCAGGGATGTCAGCATTCAGTATGCCTCTGTTTTCTTGTCACTCTATTGTCGGTTTGTTATCCTACCCTAAACTGTGACTGGTTTAGGCAATTATTTTACTCTCCCCAGAGAATAAACTTTCAGTCTTTTGCAAGATTGAGGGAGAGAGAGTCATAGGGCTATAAAGAGTGGGGATAGCATATGGAAATCTGACTGCTGTTTAAATATACTTTCAGATAGTACTTCAGTTTTTGCCTTTTTCTTCACCTCTTCTTCTAGACATATCTGGTATGAAATTCATGGACTTTTGTGGTATCATAGGGTTGATTCTTCATTTTTCCTTTGACCTGCTTTGAATTGTTTTCTCAGGTCTGTTTAGTCATTCATCATGTATCCACTTTACAGCTTCCAGAATTTTGTTACTCTAGTTTCCTCTCTTGTTCTGCTTGTCTTTGTGTTTGTGCCATTACAAATACATTTCTGTCATTTGAATGGCATTTTGGGAGGAAAGGAAAGTAGGCGTGTGTGTGTGTGTTTCAATCTGCCATTTTTCCATCAAGTCCTTGGAAATGTCCTCTGATTTGAAGGGATATCAGAGATGTAGTACCCTTCTAGAGATTTAACTGGAGAGCTACCAGACAGCTTTTTATTTCCCAGTTTCTTGGCCTGGCTTAGGAATACCAGTACTAAGCTGGAGAACCTCATTTCCTAATGAGAGGAAGCAGAATGGGAATATAATTTTGCTTTATTTAGAAATGGGCACAGTTTCTGTTAAAATATATATTTTTTAATATATTTATTTATATTTATATATTAGTACCTATTGTATGCCCAGTAACAGGGAAGCAAGTGTAGGAATGTTGAAGTGTCTTGTCTTGGGTAAGTTAGTTCTCCCTGGGGAAACTCATCTCATTCTATTTTTAATCTAAGCCAAATACTGCGCTTGTTCCATATGAGCATCCCAATCATCCCTCCTTACTGCCTTCTCAGTAACTATGCAGGGGAAAAATGCCTCCATCTGCCTGTGGAGAGAGGAAGCCAAATGATCTCTCCCACATTATCCCATAGAGGACTTTCCTTACTGTTTTATGCATCCCAGCCTCCAACCCACCTGTCAGAGAATTGGGCTGATTATGTTTCTACTTTCTGTTCTTATTTACACATCTGTTTTGATATTATTTAGCTTCTATTTAGGAACAAGTTATAAACTTTGGGTCTAAAGCAAAGTCAAGCTTGAAATGAACTTCTGAAGGCCCAAATTGTATCACTGTTTTTTTAGTAATCATATGATTCTTTTTGAATCACTGTCCCTTATAATTTAAACGTTAATATAAATATGCCAAATATAATGGCTCTTATACAGAGATTGATCACAGAAATAATAATACATAATACCTTATGCCCCAAACCAGCTTAGAAATATTTCTGTTTTAGATTTCCTATTCAATTTATCAAACTTTTTTGGTGTGTTTACACTATGCCAGGCTTTGTTAGTTACTGGGGATGCAAAGATGTGGTCTCATGGACCTTAAGAGTAGTGAGGAGACACATCTGTAAAGGAATCGTTTTAAGACAGGATTGTGAGATAAATATACAAATATGTCTTGGAAGTAGAGTACCAAACAGGGAGTCTTCCAGGGAGGAGAGCAGAGTTCAGAATGACTTCACAAAGATGGTGACTGAGCTGAGTTTAAATGAAGAAGAGGATTTTGACATGTGAACAAGGAGGGAGGGGTGGGCAGAGCACATGTAAAGACATGAGGCATGAAACAGAATATTATGTTTTGGGAATACTGAAGCATAAACGGAGATGCCCTAACACATAGTGGATACCAGTCGAAATACACAAACATTTTGAGAAGAGCAGTGGATGCCAGTTAGTTAATTCAGTTTTTTTTTTTAAAAAATCCTAAGCACTTTGAACACATTATACATGCTGTTAAATTTACTATTACAAATAATCAACTGTAATCTTACACGTCAAAGCATCTGTTAGCTTTTGTTATATAATATACTGCCATAAACTTCATAGCCTAAAACAACAACCATTTTTAAGCTTACTATCTGCAGTTTGTCCCTTAGACTGGGATCAGCTGGGTAGTTCTTTCTGGTGTGGGCTGGCTTGAATGATGATCTTGGCTGGCCTTGTTTATGTGACTGTAGCCAACTGGTGTATCAGCTGGGGCTGCCAAATTAGTGATGGCCTCAGTTGTGTAGGGATGCCTACGGTCACTCTCATATGGTCTTGTGCCCTCCAGCAGGTTAGCCAGGGATGGCTCATATTGCAGGCTCAGGTCTTGAGAGTGAGGATGAATTAAAGCCTTCAAGAGACCTGGGACTCACACAAGATTGCTTTGAGCATAGATTTTGGCCGAAACATGTTCCAAGGCTAACCCACACTCAAGGGGTAGAGAAATAGATTCCACCTGTTGATGACAGTAGCTCCAAAGAACTGTGACCACTTTTGTAACCTATCACAGCCCATCAGTAAATTTGTTAAGTTAGTGGACATCTATGGCCTTTGTCTGTAGAGTCATAGGAACTTCTCACAACCTTATCTCCCACTCCCTTGGAATCATCAACCTCTATACCTGACTTAGGATGACCAACCAGCCTGGTTTGCCCTTGGACTGTTCAGGTTTTAGCACGGAAAGTTCTGTGTCCCCGGAAACCCCTTAGCTCCAAATAAACCAGGACATTTGGTCACCTTATACCTCTTCAACAATGGTAAATTTCAGATTGGCCTAATTCACGTCAGGCCAATCAGAATTATTTTCAGAGCGTTTAAAAGTGGAATTGAGAGAGAGAGAGAGAGAGAGAGAGAGAGTCCGTGTTTCTTTCTGATCCCTGAAGAAACTTTGAGATGTAAAACTTAAAACTTTGTTGGTTATGTTTTTTTATGTTTTGGAGAAAGACAATGAACCGTAAGAGAGAATGAATCTAAACTGCAAAAAGCAGCAGCAGCATTTCTGTTGAATTCATTGTTACTGAGGCTCATCTGCATCCTGTTGCTTAATCCTTCCCTGGATTCTGAGAGATAAGTTCTGGTTTATGATTAAGCTAGTTTGAGTTAGATTTCTGTCACTTGCAACCCCAAAGTGTCCTCTGTTGTTGTCTGGAAGTGGGGGTATAACTGAAAGGTCCTGAAATATGGAATAGGCAAAGTGGGTCAGGAGCCGGGTTAGGATGCCTGTGTCCCAGGTTGAGAAACTAGCAGTTCTTGAAATGTGGTAACAAAGTTCAACTGTAATAGATTGTTTCTTAGGACTGAGACCACATACTAACCAAAGCTGAATTTTGTAGGAAATACTCAGAACAGTAGAGTCTTTAGGCTTCTTGCATTCCTCATAGATATTGTAAGTAAGTGATAAGTACCAGTTTAGCAGATAGGGAGTAGAAGATTGCTCTGTAGTCATTAGGTGAAGCTCTTACTGCTTCAAGCCAATGATCTGAGACTGTGAAGGGCAGGTTTTACTGAACTGCAGAAGATAAATTCTCTAGCATACTCCGAAGTTAGTTTCTGATTAGGAGTTGTGGATCCTGGCAATTAGAATGGTAATATCTCAGAAATACCAGGAATATCAGGACTTTGGGGTCCTCTAAGTTCATTTTAAGCACTTTGTTGAAGGTACTCTGCCTGATCATGGGGTGCCTCCTTTTGTGAAATGTCCCTCTTGGAGGAGGGACAACACAATAGAAAAATTACAACATTAAAAAGTCTAACATCTAACAGTATTTTAACATTTAAAAATATCTTCTGTACAAGCTTTGGTAAACTCAAAATACATTAAAAAATTAAGCACGAATTACTTAGTCAGAAGGCTTAACCCTCTAAGCTCAAAATAATTCTGTTATATCAATTTCTTATTTACTAAAGATTGGGGGAAAAAACCTTTAAGTTTTATTTTAAGGCAGCTAAATTTATAATCCATATTTAAAAGGTGCTTTCAGGGTTAGAATAATCATATGCAGGAAAATGCAAACAGCTTATTTTAAATATGCTTGAAGGAGAAGATTTCACTGAATTAAATCTTCAGGATACATTTATCAGCGCCTACACCTGTTTGTTGAAATTAAAATGGAATAATTTTGTCAAAATTCTTTCATTTTACTATTTTATGTTTCAGTTACTTGCATTGATGAATATACATTCTCTCCCCCAAAGCATAAAATCCTTAGCTAGTATTACCAATTATTTACATTTTGCATCTTTTAACAAGTAAAGGGATTTGACCAGAAGTTATAGGATATTTAAAACTGCAGTACAAGAGGGACCCGTCCTTCAATGTTTATCAGGCTATTACTTCCATTCCGTCAGTCACCATTTATTGTTCAACCACTGTGCTTCATTCTGAAATGTTATCACCGTCACGTATTACTTAAAGGCTTCTTGATTGCTGGGCTAAGGACTAAGAGCCTGAAAAGGCATATTTTTTACTCTCCAGGATTTTATAGTTTAAGAAAGGCAACACTGAAGAAACAGAGAAGAGCAAAACTGGATGAATACATGAATTAAATAAATAACTAAAATGTTTATCAAAAGAATCAGTTGTTTGAGAGGTAGATTCCTGGGTACTTCGGTTTTAGAAAGAAAAAACATATGGGATGGTTACCTCTCTTCTATTAAAGAGAGAAGGGGCAGAATTTGAAGATTGTGTATATATGTTATGCGTGTGTATGTGTGTGCACTCATGTGTGTCCATGGTGAAGGGGGGACATTGATGCATTTCCAAGTATAGGATGAAACTTGGAGGAATCACCAGCACATTGCCTCTGTTGAATAAATTTGAATGAATGAACAAATGAGTGAATGAATAAACTTTGAAGGATAAACAAGTCTGCTTCAGACAGTCAAAAGAACACACAAAGGTAGTAAGGGAAAAACCAAACTATATAAGGTAGCCCAGTGTATTCTGATAAAATGCTTCCGGGCAGAAAATGCATATCTGGGGATCTATCGAATAGTGGGAAACCATCTTAAGGCCTTAAAGCAAGAAATAGAAGATCATTTATTATACAGGCATATCTCATTTTATTGCACTTCACTTTATTGTACTTTGCAGTTACTGCCTTTTTTTACAAGTTGAAGGTTTGTGATTACCCTGCATTGAGCAAGTCTATTGGTGCCATTTTTCCAACAACACTTGCTCACTTTGTGTCTCCGTGTCTCATTTTGGTAATTCTCACAAAATTTCAAACCCTCCACCAGCAAAAAGACTACAGATCGTTGAAGGCTCAGATGATAGCTAGCATTTTTTTTAGTGTTAAAGTGTTTTTAAATTAAAATATGTACAGTTTTTAGACATAAGGTTAATTTTTATATGCGCTGGGGAACCAAAAAAAAAATTTGTGTGACTCACTTTTAATGCAATATTCACTGTATTGCAGTGGTCTATACCTGAACCCATAGTATCTCCAAGGTGTGCCTGTATTCCAGAAGTAGTCATATTTAGCTGAGACATTAAGAATCAAACATAAAAAAGAGGGAAAAGAATTTTTCAAGAAGGGAACAGCATGTCTCACCAACAGGTGAGAGAATGTTAGGTTTGTGAGACTGAGGCTTAAATAGATAATGAAGGAGCTTAATGCAGGGTTGGGGTTGAGGAAGCAGTGAGAAATGGGAGAGAGAAGTAGTGGCTGTGGAAGGCCTTGGGAAACTGATAAAGAATTGAGACTTAGTTTGAAGGCACTTGGAAGGCAGTGTCGGTTATAAAGCATGATCACATTGGAATTTTAGTTTTCAATTAGTAATCTGTAGGGCAATTTTCTGAGAAACTGTGTGAATATACTACCCCTCAATATCCTACCCTCCAATGGTTTTAGCATTCGTTACCATCAGATAGTCACTGATGATAATTTTATCAATTATATAATAGCAAAATTTCATAAATGACAATGTAAACTTGTCATTTTATATTTCCATTATTCTTATTTCTATTTATTAGTATTATTTATATTTTTCTTCATCTGTCTATTCTCTCTATTTATTTGGACTAATGGATTCTCTTCTAAATCAGTTTATTATAACCAGTTCCTGTCATTATCCATTTTGATATTCAAATTGTCCCTCATTTGTCCTTTGACATGTCTCCATCAGTTGTGAGTACCTTCTTTCTGGAACAGTAAAATGTTTCAGAGTCTCTCTGAACTTTCTGGAACAGTAAAATGTTTCAGAGTCTCTCTGAACTTTCGCTGCCTCAGCTCTGAAATCATCAATTTTTCTAGGGAGGTCATTAATAATGAAAGTAATATTTAAAAATATTTAGAAACCAAAGCCTGGGCTCTAAGTATACTTATTACTTGCTATAGGATATTAATTGCTTTTAGGCCCTTTCAGTGATAAAGCTAGGAAGCATATTTTTTTAAAAAAAATCATGAGTTCATACTGATACCTCTAAATCTAATACTGGAAGGTTTTTCTTCTTCATCCCTCAATTATATTTGTATTTCCTTTCACAGTGAGAATCCTGGTTCCCAACAACATCAATATAACAGCCTATTTACTCAGTTCTAACACATGAACGTGTGCTTGTGCTTATGGGACACACACACACACACACACACACACACACACACACACACACTCTTAGCATTACTACACCAATACCACCAACACCACCAAATCTATCAAGTAAAATTCAAGATTTATTTGCAGTTACTTTTGTCCTTAGAATAGTATTTCCACAAGGGTGGAAACAGCATTGTGTTCAAAATCGTTTTCATTTTCTTTCACATAGTTATGTAACTATTTGAATTAGGTTCATATGTTTTTATTTGTAGTAAAATTTAGGGATTTGCAACCCATTCTTGCTGATTTGATTTTGTTTTTTTGACTACATAAAACATTAATATGGTCCAGAAGTTGAAACTATGTAAATGGGTATTTTCAGAGAAATCCTACCCCTTTTCTGTACCTTCTAGTCTTCTAGCAACTCCCTGTAGGGAACCTATTTTTTTCCTGGCTTATCCTTTCTATATTTATTTCCTCCCTTTTTTCTTAATCAAAAGCATACTATGTATATTTTTACATGTAGCTTTTTAAAAAACTACTGTAAGACCTAGCAATTCTACTCCTGGGTATATATCTGAAAAAAATGAAAACACTAATTTGAAAAGATATATGCACCCCAATGTTCATAGCAGCATTATTTACAGTTGTCAAGATATGGAAGCAACCTAAGTGTCCATCAACAGATGAATGGATAAAGAAGATGTGGTATATATATACAATGGGGTACTACGCAGCCATAAAAAAGAATGAAATTTTGCCATTTGCAGCAACATGGATAGACTTGGAGGGTATTATGCTAAGTGAAATAAGTCAGACAGAGAAAGACAAATACTATTCTAATATAGTGATATCATATTCACATCTGATATCACTTATATGTGGGATCTAAAAAATAAAACAAACTGATGAATATAACAAAAAAGAAACAGACTCACAGATATTGAGGACAAACTAGAGGTTACCAGTGGGGAGAGGGAAGAGCAGAGGAGCAAGATAGGGGTAGGGGATTAAGAGGTAAAAACTACTATGTATAAAATAAATAAGCTACAAGGATATATTTTACAACACCGGGAATATAGCCAGTATTTTATAATAAATATAAATTGAGGTAGCCTTTAAAAATTGTGACTCACTATGTTGTATACCTAAAACATATACAATATTGTACATCAACTATACCTCAATTTTTAAAAAGTGCACTAGATGAGATTAATATCAAATAGGATTGAAGCAGAGAAGATCAGTGAACTTGAAGACATAGCAGTAGAAACTAAAATGAAGAACAGAGAAAAAAAAGACAAAAAAATGACCACAGCATCATTGAGCTGTGAGGCAGCTTCAAGCAGCTAAGGTACATGTAATTGATGTCCAAGAAAAATTAGTTGAGAAAATAGTGTTTAAAAATTTTCAAATCCAAGAAGCTCAATAAAGCATAAGCAGAATAAACTTAAAGAAAGCCACACCAAGCAATATTCAAATAAAATTACTGAAAACCAGTTATGAAAAGAAAAATCCTAAATGCATCCAGAGAAAAAAGTCACATTACTCAGAGATGTACAATGATAAGAATGAAAGAATTCTTGTCACAAACTGTGTGAGCCAGAAGTGATGAAATGACATCTTTAAAGCATTAAGAGAAAAAGCTGTCAACTGAGAATTCTATTCTCAGTGAACTATCTTTCAGAAATGAAGGTGAAATAAAAACGTTGAGGTGAACAAATGCAGAGAGAATTCTCTGTCAACATACCTCAACCATAGGAACGATTAAAGGAAGTTCTTTAGGCAGAAGGCAAAATGGTATCAGATGGAAATTTTGATCCACCAAAAAATGAAAAGCTCCAGAATGATAAATATGTGGGTAAATGTGAAAGGCAATTGTCTCATTGTTTTCTAATTTCATTAAAATATAGTTGACTGTTTAAAGCAAAGATAATAACAATGTATTATGTGCTTTATAACATATGTAGAATTAAAGTATATGCTAATCTGATTCTTTTTTCTGTGTAAATAACCTGCTTTTGTTTTTCTCTAGAAAGTGATAAAACTTTGTTTGATTTTAGAGTAAAAATTTTGTCAGGTTATCTTTAAGTATGTGTAATTTTTTATTAATCCTTCTTGGGAACTAGTAAGCTCCTTTTATCTGAACATAACTTCAGATCAGGGAGGTTTTCTTTTATTATTTCTTTGACTATTACATCTTCATTTGTTTTTATCCCATTATTTACAAATATATAATTGCTGAATTTGTACTTGATGCCTATTTGAGTTTCTTTTTCTTTTAAAAACTGTGTTGTCTCCACTTGATTTTCTATAACATTAAATAGCTTTTCTTCAGTGACTTTTTCATTTTCACATTCTTGACTGAATTTTAAGGTGTAAGGTCCATTTATTCTGGAGATGTCTTGTTTGTTCTGGAGACTCTTTTTACATATTCTAATTTTATATCTCTAGGAAATCACAATACCTTTTCTTCATTTTTGTTCCCCTGTGTACTCCATTATTTTTAATTCTACTGTCTTGTTAATTATCATTTTTTCCCCCTGTGTACTCCATTATTTTTAATTCTACTATCTTGTTAATTATCTAAGTCTCCTCCTTTTAACCTGCTATGTTACCTGAGATGACCTGTTTATCCTTCTCTGCTTATTCATATTATTGGGTATGGGATCCTTCAACACCTGTACTGCTCAACCTTTTGGAGTCTCTTAGAAAGTGGTAATTAAAAAACAGTGACAGGGCTTTCCTGGTGGCACAGTGGTTGGGAGTCCGCCTGCCGATGCAGGGGACACGGGTTCGTGCCCCGGTCTGGGAGGATCCCACGTGCCGCGGAGTGGCTGGGCCCGTGAGCCATGGCCGCTGGGCCTGCGCGTCTGGAGCCTGTGCTCCGCGGCGGGAGAGGCCGCAGCAGTGAGAGGCCTGCGTACCGCAAAAAAAAAAAACAAAAAAAACCAAAACAGTGACAAAAGGGTAAGATTTACCCTCAGACTGCTTTTAGTTGAATTTAGCTTACAAAGTGAGATCTCTTTATTTTTTGGTACAGTCAAGGATAGATTGTACTTAGCCCAGTACTGCAGTTCCTCTCCAGTGAAAAGTAACATTTGGCCTTTCTTAATGAACAGGAAGAAATTCTCTTCTAACCTGGAGATATCCATGAATCTGTAACATTTGTTCCAAGTTTTGGGGAAGAGGGAAGTCTAGAAGAGGCTACTGGCCTCTCTGACTTCTGGCCAGTAAATGTCAGGGCAGAACTGTATTTTCTTTTTAGAACTTGAGATACCAGGTGATTCCAGGTTCTTCTCCAGCCTGCAGAGTAGACTTCACTTCTTTTTGAGGTTGAGTAGCCCCACCAGGGACCTAGGAAGGAGAAGGAATGGAGACCATGGACAGGCTGCCTTCTTCCCAGATTCATATTTCTCAACTCTCCAACAGAAATTAGGTTCTGTCTTATTTGGTTGTCTCTGGATAGGTATATCATAGAATACTAATGGAACATGCCAAATATATCCCCTTTTTGAAGTGTTCTATTTTTCCCAAGATAGGGTTGTTTTAGAGGGTAATTTTTAAATAAACTTTTTTCTTTGGTGTATCTATTAAAAAATGGAGAGTTTATTCAGAGTAACATAAGCTGCTGGGGATTTGACTGGGTAATTTTGAACCCCAGTAGGAGTTAACTGCAATTCAACAGCGTTCTCAGCAGGAGATTATTTTACTTTAAAGTCTTAGCAGTTTCAGAAGAGAATCTGATTTAAGATACTTTATGGAAAACATTTGGAAATTATTTCCCACTGGTGCAGTTTTAAATACAGTAATCATACTCAACCCCCCAGTCTCCACTAAATTATGTATTATTTAGGCTATATTATTGGTTGCTTTGTTGAACAGCCTTAAGGGTAAAAAACATTTCTGAAGGGCAACTGATACTGCTTTTAAGACCTTACTCAATACCAATTTTATGATAGTGTATGGCTCTCCTGACTACATCTCTTTCTAGCAGGGACTGGAGACAAAGATGAGGCCGGAAACTAATAGGCCATGAAACATGTAGGAGAGAAAAGATTTTTGGAGTAATGTATCCTTAGAAAGAAACTAAAGATTCACTTTTATAGGCCTTTCTAAATATTTTGGAAACTTTTTAAAAAATGTCTTAAAATTATTTTTTAATAGGTGTCATTAATCTGAACACATGCGATATTGAATTTGCTTTGATTCATTTGGCATATATGTTAATGAGAATAAAGATATACACTTAAATTCTTCTTGTGTGTTCTACTGTGTCTTATAACACATTCTCCTTCTCCCTACACCTCTCCCTTTTGAAAATGAAATTGTGTCATTTTATAATTCTACATTTATAGAATAATAGTCTTAAGGCTCTTCGGTATTTGCCAATAGTAAGTACTACATTTTCCCGTTTCTTTTCCAGATTTTGCCTTCAGAGTAGCTGTATGGCACTTTGAAATGGAGGTATATTTAGTAATCATGTTATCTTAACATTTCTAGAAGCAAAAAGCCTAAAAAGAAATGAGAACCAAAGAGTACATTTTATAAGCTCAAGTTAGAAAAGACTCTTATCTGAATCCTTCAAATTAATGCAGTTTGTTTTATTTGTCTTAATAAACATAATGGAATTGTCCTAAATTATTTTTAAAATGGAAATTGTGAGGATAAGGTATGAAAATTACGAAATTTGCTTAAATTCTTAGGATTGCTTTGGCTTTCTGGTAGACATTTAATCAAATCACTTAGTATCTCATTATTGGAATCACAGAGGGGAAATATTCTCTCATTTTTTAAAAAAAATATCCTTTTTCTTTTGAACAATTCAGAAAAATAGAAAATGTATGAGGAATAATATGAAAATTTACCTGAGGTATATTTTGATATAAGTAACTCCTTATATCAAATTTATATTAAATATAATTTTTTCTCATATAAAGATGAATGCATTTTATGTCTTAATTTATCATGAGAATTTTTATATGCTGATAATTATTTTTTGAAAAATTTATTTGTAATAAAAATATTTCAATATATGGAGATAGCATGATTTCATTTCCTATGGTCTAAACATTTAGATTGCTTACAAATTTATTTTATTATAAATAATACTCTGATAAATATCCTTGATATCATTTTATATGGTTTAACATTTTTATTTTTTAAAATTGAAGTGTAGTTGATTTACAATGTGTTAGTTTCTGGTGAACAGCAAAGTGATTCAGTTTTACATATACATACATATTATTTTTCATATTCTTTTCCATTATGGTTTATTACAGGATATTGAATATAGTTCCCTGTGTTATACAGTAGGAACTTGTTGTTTATCTATTTTATATATAGTAGTTTATATCTGCTAATCCCAAACTCTTAATTTATCCCTCCCCTACCCCCTTTTCCCTTTGGTAACCATAAGTTAGTTTTCTATGTCTGAGAGTCTGTTTCTGTCTTGTAAATAGGTTCATTTGTATCATATTTTAGATTCCACACATAAGTGATATCATATGATATTTGTCTTTCTCTGTCTGATTTACCTCACTTAGTATGATAATCTCTAGTCCCATCCATGTTGCTGCAAATGGCATTATTTCATTCTTTTTTGTGACTGGGTTATATTCCATTGTATATACGTACCACATCTTTATCCATTCATCTGTTGATGGACATTTAGGTTGCTTCCATGTCTCGGCTATTGTAAATATTGCTGCTGTAAACATTGGGGTGCATGTATCTTTTAGAGTTAGAGTTTTCTCCAAATATATGCCCAGGAATGGAATTGCTGGATCATATGGTAACTCTATTTTTAGTTTTTTAAGGAGCCTCCATACTGTTCTCCATAGTGGCTGTACCAACTTACATTCCCACCAACAGTGTAGGAGGGTTCCTTTTTCTCCACACCCTCTCCAGCATTTATTATTTGCAGACTTTTTAATGATGGCCATTCTGACCAATGTGAGGTGATACCTCACTGTAGTTTTGATTTGCATTTCTCTGATAATTAGTGATGTTGATTATCTTTTCATGTGCCTCTTGGCCATCTGTATGTCTTCTTTGGAGAAATGTTTATTTAGGTCTTCTGCCCATTTTTTGATTGGGTTGTTTGTTTTTTTGTTATTGAGCTGTATGAGCTGTTTGTATATTTTGGAAATTAAGCCCTTGTCAGTGGCATCGTTTACAAATATTTTCTCCCAATCTGTAGGTTGTCTTTTCATTTTGTTTACGATATCCTTTGCAGTGCAAAAGCTTATAAGTTTGATTAGGTCCCATATGTTTATTTTCGCTTTTATTTCTATTGCCGTGGGAACTGACCTAAGAAAACATTGGTATGATTTATTTCAGAGAATGTTTTGCCTGTGTTATCTTCGAGGAGTTTTATGGTGTCACGTCTTACATTTAAGTCTTTAAATGTGTCCTAACTTCATTGATTTACATGGGGCTGTACAGCTTTCCCAACACTACTTGCCAAAGAGACTGTCTTTCTCCATTGTGTATTCTTATCTCCTTTGTCAAAGATTAATTGACCATAGGTGTGTGGGTTTATTTCTGGGCTCTCTGTTCTGTTCCGTTGATCCATATATCTGTCTCTGTGCCAGTACCATGCTATTTTGATTACTGTAGCTTGGTAGTATTATCTGAAGTCTGGGAAGGTTGTGCTTCCACATTTGTTCTTTTTCCACAGGATTGCTTTGGCAATTCTGGGTCTTCATGCTTCCCTATAAGTTTTAGGATTATTTATTATAGTTCTGGGGAAAATGTCCTGGGTAATTTGATAGGGATTGCATTAAATCTGTAGATTGCTTTGGGTAGCATGGCCATTTTAACATATTAATTCTTCTAATCCAAGAGCATGGGAAATCTTTCCATTTCTTTAAATCATCTTCAGTTTCCTTTATCAATCATATTGATACATGTATTTTTATGTGTTACAATCATACATTTTTATTTACCTATGGCCCCCACATTTCTCATTAAGATTACTGTTTTGATTTTTGAAATTTTTGAGTAATATTCTTTTTCTATTTTGTATTCTAGCAAGTTTTTCTTGTATATAGAAAGACTGTTAATTTTTGTATGTTTATTTTATAACTACTAACCATGTTTTAGCCTCTTAAATTATAATTTTCAGCTAATCTTTTTGAGTTTTGTAAGTATGTAATTGTTTTACCTGAAAATAATGATAATATGATGGTTTTCATAATTACACACCTGTCATTCAGGATATAATTTTATGATATATTTTGCTTGACTTTTGCATTGGGTAGAACTTTCAAGATGTTAGATAATAATGATAATTATGGACACTGTTGTTTTCTCACTAATTTTAATGTTATTATGTACTGTTGACTCTTAAGTTTCCTTCTATTTCTAGTTTACTAGAAGTCTTTATGAAGAGGTTTTTTGAGTTTCATTACATACCTTTTCAACCTGTGTTGAGACAGTTTACATTTTATTTGACCCATTGCATTCACAGCTTAAATCTCTGTTCTTCATTGTGTATTATTTAAATATGTTGTTGGATTTTTCATGCTATTATTTAGGATTTTAATTAATTAATTAATTTTTGGCTGTGTTGGGTCTTCGTTTCTGCACGTGGGCTTTCTCTAGTTGTGGTGAGAGGGGGCTACTCTTTGTGGCGGTGCACGGGCTTCTCACTGCAGTAGCTTCTCTTGTTGTGGAGCACGGGCTTAGGCATGCCAGCTTCAGTAGTTTTAGCACATGGGCTCAGTAGTTGTGGCTCATGGGCTGTAGAGTGCAGCCTCAGTAGCTGTGGTACACAGGCTTAGTTGCTCTGCAGCATGTGGGATCTTCCTGGACCAGGGCTCGAACCCATGTCCTCTGCATTGGCAGGCAGATTCTTAACCATTGCACCACCAGGGAAGTCCCTATTTAGAATTTTTAGATGTAAAGTCATTTCACTCTTTGTTGTTTAATAACAAAGGTGCTTTTTTTTAAAATATAAATTTATCATTGAGCTTTTCTTTAGCTTATTATAGGTTTATTATAGTTTTTTTTAAAACATACCATTTTCTTTATTTTTTTACCAAATGAATCCTTATTTATTTATTGATGTAATATTGGTTTATAACTTTATATAAGTTTCATGTGTACAGCATTATGTTTCTACTTCTGTATACACTACAGCATGCTCACCCATATGGTCCACCTATTCCACTTCTGGGTATTTAACCATTTTCTTGTTTTCAGTTTTTAAACAGTATTTTATCATTGTCAGTTTTATCCCTCCTTCTTAGCCCAACAGATACAATTTAGGCGTTTCAAAAAAGTGTTTTGAAATCTAGTTTTTAGTGGGGTTTGTTTGTTTGTTTGATTTTTATTATGAATTTCTAATGATTTTCTTTTGTTTGTTATCCTTGACATTATAATAAGAGGAAATAAATTGTATCCTCTTAAGGAATGGAGCTTTTATGGTATAAGGTAAAATTTGTAAACATTCCATAGACGTTTAAAAAAGCAGCTTTGGTCTTAGTTTGCAGCTACACATCTTTATATACATGTGGTTAATTTTCATTATTAATTTTGTTCTTCAATCATTATGTTTTATTTTATTTGCTTTAAATTTCACAGATAGATAATAGGGTAGAATCATCTCCCATTATCATCATATTTTCACAGTTTTGCTTTATATTTTGATGTTGTATTATTTGATTAAAAGCACAGATTTTACAGTTAAACTAATAACTGAGTTGAGTGACTCTGAGTCTTAGTTTTCTTGTCTTTTAAACATTGAAACAGTATTTTGTAGCATAGTAGTGTAATAACACAATGTATGGTTAAATTGAAGATTAAATAGGATAACATCCATAAAGAACTTAGCATATGCCTTATACATATTAATCATTCAGTGAATGGTAGTTCTTGGAGACTAATACTCAGGATTGCTCTTTATAGTTTTTAACTTTTATTAGCATACAGTAATTAGTCTTACTCTATTTAAATCCCTGTTTGAACCATGATTTCTACTTTATTTATAATTAATATCCTCCAACTTTAGTTTTGTTTTTGGTTCCTAATATACTCTCTGTGCTGTATTGCTGTTTTTTTCCCTCTCATTACATAGACTATATCTTATTTCCTTTGTTTTTCTAGAAAACTAGAATATAGAAAATCTTATTTTAGTTTTTTACTATTTACTGGCTAAAATTTTCTCCAATACTTTCTTCACAATAATTTTCCAGTTAAAAATTTAAGAACAAAATGTTACATTTGACTATGATAAGAAATTTAACTTCATTTAAGTTGCTTTATTTGCCTTCCCAAGTTGTTGTTAATTAGATCTGAGAGTACAATCCTATTATGCAAAAGGTTTTTAAATCTCATAAACTTATCCTTTTTGGCTTTTACCCTCAAATTTATAACCATATTAACAAACATTTTTATACATAGATCTCTATCTTTAATTGTTTTAAATATTTATTATCATTTATATGTTGTACCTTTTTGATTCCTTAAATTCTTTCCCATAAAGACATAATTTATCTTCAAATAGAATAAATTTGTTGGCTCAAAAATTATTCATGAAAGCTGCATTTCCTAAGTCTTGCTTTCAAACATATGCAATAACTTTGCTGGGTATAAAATTCTTGAGTTATAACTTTGCTCCCTGAATAATCTGTTGACATTTTCTATCATATGATGATTTAAATATTGAAAATGTTGCAAAATATGATGTTAGCATCTTGGTAGATATGGTGGACTTTGGATTTTTAATTTTTTTGTTGTTTTTTGGCTACTTAGGAACTGAACATTTTCCTATTGGCAAGGATCTCCAAATTACTTACTGTAGTTATAGCAGAGTTGAGATTCCAGTGGTGCCTTATCAGAGCCTGATTTTTTTTTTAACATCTTTATTGGAGTATAACTGCTTTCCAATGGTGTGTTAGTTTCTGCTTTATAACAAAGTGAATCAGTTATACATATATACCCATATCTCTTCCCTCTTGCGTCTCCCTCCCTCCCACCCTCCCTATCCCACCCGCTATGTGGTCACAAAGCACCAAGCTAATCTCCCTGTGGTATGCAGCTGCTTCCCACCAGCTATCTATTTTACATTTGGTAGTGTATATATGTCCATGCCACTCTCTCACTTTGTCCCATCTTACCCTTCCCCTCTCCGTATCCTCAAGTCCATTCTCTAGTAGGTCTGCATCTTTATTCCCATCTTGCCCCTAGGTTCTTCATGACCATTTTTTCTTTTCTTTGATTCCATATATATATGTGGTAGCATACGGTATTTGTTTTTCTCTTTCTGACTTACTTTACTCCGTATGACAGACTCTAGGTCCATTCACCTCACTACGAATAACTCAATTTCGTTTCCTTTTATGGCTGAGTAATATTCCATTGTATATATGTGCCACATCTTCTTTATCCATGTATCTGTCAGTGGACACTTAAGTTGCTTCCATGTCCTGGCTATTGTAAATAGAGCTGCAGTGAACATTGTGGTATATGACTCTTTTTGAAATATGGTTTTCTCAGGGTATATGCCTAGTAGTGGGATTGCTGGGTGGTATGGTAGTTCTGTTTTTAGTTTTTTAAGGAACCTCCATATGGTTCTCCATAGTGGCTGTATCCATTTATATTCCCACCAAAAGAGCAAGAGGGTTCCCTTTTCTCCACACCCTCTCCAGCATTTATTGTTTGTAGATTTTTTGGTGATGGCCATTCTGAATGCTGTGAGGTGATATCTCATTGTAGTTTTGATTTGCATTTCTCTAATGATTAATGGTGTTGAGCATTCTTTGATGTATTTTTTTGCAATCTGTGTAGTGTATCTTCTTTGGAGAAATATCTATTTAGGTTTTCTGCCCATTTTTGGATTGGGTTGTTTGTTTTTTTTAATATGGAGCTGCATGAACTGCTTGTAAATTTTGGAGATTAATCCTTTGTCAGTTGCTTCATTTGCAAATATTTTCTCCCATTCTGAGGGTTGTCATTTGGTCTTGTTTATGGTTTCCCTTGCCGTGCAAAATCTTTAAGTTTCATTAGGTCCCCTTTGTTTATTTTTGTTTTTATTTCCATTTCTCTAGGAGGTTGGTCAAGAAAGAACTTGCTGTGATTTATGTCATAGAGTGTTCTGCCTATGTTTTACTCTAAGAGTTTTATAGTGTCTGGCCTTACATTTAGGTCTTTAATCCATTTTGAGTTTATTTTTGTGTATGGTGTTAGGGAGTGTTCTAATTTCATTCTTTCACATGTAGCTGTCCTGTTTGCCCAGGACCAATTATGGAAGAGGATGTCTTTTCTCCATTGTATATTCTTGCCTCCTTTATCAAAGATAAGGTGACCATATGTGCGTGGGTTTATCTCTGGGCTTTCTATCCTGTTCCATTGATTTATATTTCTGTTTTTCTTCCAGTACCATACTGTCTTGATTACTTTAGCTTTGTAGTGTAGTCTGAAGTCCAGGAGCCTGATTCCTCCATCTCCGTTTTTCTTTCTCAAGATTGCTTTGGCTATTCGGAGTCTTTTGTGTTTCCATACAAATTGTGACATTTTTGTTCTAGTTCTGTGGAAAATGCCAGTGGTAGTTTGATAGGGATTGCATTGAATCTGTAGATTGCTTTGGGTGGTACAGTCATTTTCACAATGTTGAGTCTTCCAATCCAAGAACACGGTATATCTCTCCATCTATTTGTGTCATCTTTAATTTCTTTCATCAGTGTCTTACAGTTTCCTGCATACAGATCTTTTATCTCCTTAGGTAGTTTATTCCTAGATTTTTTATTCTTTTTGTTGCAATGGTAAATAGGAGTGTTTTCTTAATTTCACTTTCAGATTTTTCTTCATTAGTGTATAGGAATGCAAGAGATTTCTGTGCATTGACATTGTGTCCTGTAACTTTACCATATTCATTGATTAGTTCTAGTAGTTTTCTGGTAGCATCTTTAGGATTCTCTACGTATAGTATCATGTCATCTGCAAACAGTGACAACTTTACTTCTTCTTTTCCGATTTGGATATCTTTTATTTCTTTTTCTTTTCTGATTGCTGTGGCTAAAACTTGCAAAACTATGTTGAATAATAGTGGTGAGAGTTGGCAACCTTGTCTTGTTCCTGATCTTAGTGGAAATGGTTTCAGTTTTTCACTATTGAGAATGATGTTGGCTGTGGATTTGTCATATATGAAGTTTATTATATTGAGGTAAGTTCCCTCTATGCCTACTTTCTGGAGGGTTTTTGTCATAAATGGGTGTTGAATTCTGTCGAAAGCTTTCTTTTCATCTATTGAGATGATCATATGGTTTTTCTCCTTCAGTTTGTTAATATGGTATATCACATTGATTGATTTGCGTATATTGAAGAATCCTGGCATTCCTGCAATAAACCCCACTTGATCATGGTGTATGATTCTTTTGATGTGCTGTTGGATTCTGTTTGCTGGTATTTTCTTGAGGATTTTTGCGTCTAAATTCATCAGTATTATTGGTCTGTAATTTCTTTTTTTGTAGTATCTTTGTCTGGTTTTGGTATCAGGGTGGAAATGGCCTCATAGAATGAGTTTGGGAGTGTTCCTTCCTCTTCAGTTTTTTGGAAGAGTTTGAGAAGAATGGGTGTTAGCTCTTCTCTAAATGTTTGATAAAATTCACCTGTGAAGCCATCTGGTCCTGGACATGTGTTTGTTGGAAGATTTTTAGTCATAGTTTCAATTTCATTACTTGTGATTTGTCTGTTCATATTTTCTGTTTCTTCCTGGTTCAGTCTTGGAAGGTTAAACCTTTCTAAGAATTTGTCCATTTCTTCCAGATCGTCCATTTTTTTGGCATAGAGTTGCTTGTAGTAGTCTCTTAGGACGCTTTGTAATTTTTCGGTTTCCGTTGTAACTTCTCCTTTTTCATTTCTAATTTTATTGAGTCCTGTCTCTTTTTCTTGATGAGTCTGGCTAATGGTTTATCAATTTTGTTTATCTTCTCAAAGAACCAGGTTTTAGTTTTATTGATCTTTGGTACTGTTTTCTTTGTTTCTATTTCATTTATTTCTGCTGTGATAGTTATGAATTCTTTCCATCTGCTAACTTTGGGTTTGTTTGTTCTTTCTCTCGTTCCTTTAGGTGTAAAGTCAGAGTGTTTATTTGAGATTTTTCTTGTTTCTTGTGGTAGGCTTATATAGCTATAAACTTCCCTCTTAGAACTGCTTTTGCTGCACCCCCTAGGTTTTGGATCATCGTGTTTTCATTATAATTTGTCTCTAGATATTTTTTGATTTCCTCTTTAATTTCTTCAGTGATCTCTTGGTTATTTAGTAACGTATTGTTTAGCCTCCATGTGTTTGTGTTTTTTACGTTTTTTTCCCTGTAATTCATTTCTAATCTCATAGAGTTGTGGTCAGAAAAGATGCTTGATATGATTTCAATTTTCTTGAATTTACTAAGCCTTGATTTGTGACCCAAGATGTGACCTATCCTGGAGAATGTTCCATGCACACTTGAGAAGAAAGGGTAATCTGCTGTTTCTGGATGGAATGTCCTATAAATATCAATTAAATGTATCTGTTCTATTGTGTCATTTAAAGCTTCTGTTTCCTTATTTTTTTTCATTTTGGATGATCTGTCCATTGGTGAAAGTGAGGTGTTCAGGTCCCCTACTATTATTGTGTTACTGTCGATTTCCTCTTTTATGGCTGTTAGCAGTTGCCTTATGTATTGAGGTGCTCCTATGTTGGGTGCATATATATTTATAATTGTTCTATCTTCTTCTTGGATTGAACCCTTCAGCATTATGTAGTGTCCTTCCTTGTCTCTTGTAACATTCTTAATTTTAAAGTCTATTTTATGTGATATGAGTATTGCTACTCCACCTTTCTTTTGATTTCTATTTGCATGGAATATCTTGTTCCATCCCCTCACTTTCAGTCTGTATGTGTCCCTAGGTCTGAAGTGGGTCTGTTGTAGACAGCATATGTATGGGTCTTGTTTTTGTATCCATTCAGCAAGCCTGTGTCTTTTGGTTGGAACATTTAATCCTTTCACGTTTAAGGTAATTATCGATATGTATGTTCCTCTGACCATTTTCTTAATCGTTTCGTGTTTGTTTTTGTAGGTCCTTTTCTTCTCTTGTGTTTCCCACTTAGAGAAGTTCCTTTAACATTTTTTGTAGAGCTGGTTTGGTGGTGTGGAATTCTTTTATCTTTTGCTTAAGGTTTTGATTTCTCCATCGAATCTGAATGAGATCCTTGCTGGGTAGAGTAATATTGGTTGTAAGTTCTTCCCTTTCATCACTTTAAGTATATCATGCCCGTTCCTTCTGGATTGTAGAGTTTCTGCTGAGAAATCGGCTGTTAACCTTATGGGTGTTCCCTTGTGTGTTATTTGTTTTTTTTCCCTTGCTGCTTTCAGTAATTTTTCTGTGTCTTTAATTTTTGCGAATTTGATTACTATGTGTCTCGGCGTGTTTCTCCTTGGGTTTATCCTACCTTGGAGTCTCTGTGCTTTCTGGACTGGGGTGGCTATTTCCTTTCCCATGTTAGTGAAGTTTTCAACTATCATCTCTTCAAATATTTTCTCTGTTCCTTTCTCTCTCTCTTCTCCTTCTGGGACACCTATAATGCGAATGTTGTTGCGTTTAATGTTGTCCCAGAGGTCTGTTAGGCTGTCTTCATTTCTTTTCATTCTTTTTTCTTTATTCTGTTACGCAGCAGTGAATTCCACAATTCTGTCTTCCAGGTCACTTATCGGTTCTTCTGCCTCAGTTATTCTGTTATTGATTCCTTCTAGTGTAGTTTTCATTTCAGTTATTGTATTGTTCATCTCTGTTTGTTTGTTCTTTAATTCTTCTAGGTCTTGGTTAAACATTTCCTGCGTCTTGTTGATCTTTGCCTCCATTCTTTTTCTGAGGTCCTGGATCGTCTTCACTCTCATTAGTTTGAATTCTTTTTCTGGAAGGTTGCCTCTCTCCACTTCATTTAGTTGTTTTTCTGGGGTTTTATCTTGTTCCCTCACCTGGCACATAGCCCTGTGCCTTTTCATCTTGTCTGTCTTTCTGTGAATATGGTTTTTGTTCCACAGGCTGCAGGATTGTTCTTGCTTCTTCAGTCTGCCCTCTGGTGGATGAGGCTATATCTAAGAGGCTTGTGTAAGTTTCCTGACCTGTTGCAAGATTTTTAATCACAGTTTCAGTTTCAGTGCTTGTGATTGGTCTGTTCATATTTTCTGTTTCTTCCTGGTTCAGTCTCGGAAGGTTGTGCACTTCTAAGAATTTGTCCATTTCTCCCAGGTTGCCCGTTTTATTGTCATATAGTTGCTTGTAGTAATCTCTCATGATCCTTTGTATTTCTGCAGTGTCAGTTGTTACTTCTCCTTTTTCATTTCTAATTCATTGATTTGAGTGTTCTCCTTTTTTTTCTTCATGAGGCTGGCTAATGGTTTATCAGTTTTGTTTATCTTCTCAAAGAACCATCTGTTAGTTTTATTGATCTTTGCTATCATTTCCTTTATTTCTTTTTCCTTTATTTCTGATCTGATGTGTATGATTTCTTTCCTTCTGCTAGCTTTGGGGTTTTTTTTGTTCTTCTTTCTCTAATTTCTTTAGGTGTAAGGTTAGGTTGTTTATTTGAGATGTTTCTTTTTCTTAAGGTAGGACTGTATTACTGTAAACTTCCCTCTTAGAACTGCTTTTTTTTTTTTTGGTGGTACACGGGCCTCTCACTGTTGTGGCCGCTCCTGTTGCGGAGCACAGGCTCTGGACACGCAGACTCAGCGGCCATGGCTCACGGGCCTAGCCGCTCCACAGCATGTGGGATCCTCCTGGACCGGGGCACGAACCTATGTCCCCTGCTGTGGCAGGCGGACTCTCAACCACTGCACCACCAGGGATGCCCTAGAACTGCTTTTGATGCATCCCATAGGTTTTGGGTCATCGTGTTTTCATTGTCATTTGTTTCTAGGTATTTTTTGATTTCCTCTTTGATTTCTTTAGTGATCTCTTGGTTATTAAGTAGTGTATTGTTTAGCCTTCATATGTTTGTATTTTGTACAGGTTTTTTCCTGTAATTTATATCTAGTCTCGTAGCATTATGGTCGGAAGAGATACTTGATATGATTTCAATTTCCTTAAATTTACCAAGGCCTGATTTGTGACTCAAGATATGATCTGTCTTGGAGAATGTTCCATGAGCACTTGAGAAGAAAGTATATTCTGTTGTTTTGGATGGAATGTCCTATAAATATCAATTAAGTCCATCTTGTCTAATGTATCATTTAAAGCTTGTGTTTCCTCATTTATTTTCATTTTGGATTATCTGTCCATTAGTGAAAGTGGGGTGTTAAAGTCCCCTACTATGATTGTGTTACTGTCAATTTCCCATTTTATGGCTGTTAGTATTTGCCTTATGTATTGAGGTGCTCCTATGCTGGGTGCATATATTTGTATAATTGTTCTATCTTCTTCTTGGATTTATCCCTTCATCATTATGTAGTGTCCTTCCTTGTTTCTTGCAACATTCTGTATTTTAAAGTCTGTTTTGTCTGATATGAGAATTGCTACTCCAGCGTTCTTTTCATTTTCATTTTCATGGAATATCTTGTTCCATCCCCTCAGTTTTAGTCTGTATGTGTCCCTAGGTCTGAAGTGGGTGTCTTGTAGACAGCATATATACGGGTCTTTTTATTGTATCCATTCAGCCAGTGTGTGTCTTTTGTTTGGAGCATTTAATCCATTTACATGTAAGGTAATTATCGATATATATGTTCCTATTACCATTTTCCTAATTGTTTAGGTTTGCTGTTGTAGATCTTTTCCTTCTCTTGTGTTTCCTGCCTAGAGAAGTTCCTTTAGCATTTGTTGTAAATCTGGTTTGGTGGTGCTGAATTCTCTTAACTTTTCCTTGTCTGTGCAGGTTTTAATATCTCTGTCAAGTCTGAATGAGATCCTTGCTGTGTATAGTAATCATGGTTGTAGGTTTTTCCCCTTCATCACTTTAAATATGTCCTGCCACTCCCTTCTGGCTTTCAGAGTTTCTGCTGAAGGATCAGCTCTTAAGCTTATCGGGATTCCCTTACATGTTAATTTTTGTTTTTCCCTTGCTGCATATAATATTTCTTCTTTGTATTTAATTTTTGATAGTGTGCTTAGTATGTGTCTTGGTGTGTGTCTCCTTGCATTTATCCTTTATGGGACTCTCTGTGCTTCCTGGACCTGATTAACTATTCTTTTCCCATATTAGGGAAGTTTTCAACTATAATCTCTTCAAATATTTTCTCTGTCCCTTTCTTTTTCCCTTCTTCTTCTAGGACCCCTGTAATTCGAATGTTGGTGCATTTAGTGTTGTCCCAGAGGTCTCTGAGACTGTCCTCAATTCTTTTCATTCTTTTTTCTTTATTCTGCTCTGCAGTTGTTATTTCCATTATTTTATCTTCCAAGTCACTTAAACCTTTTACTGCCTTAGTTATTCTGCTATTGATCCCTTCTAGAGAATTTTAAATTTCATTTATTGTGTTGTTCATGACTGTTTGCTCCTTAGTTCTTCTAGGTTCTTGTTAAACATTTCTTATATTTTCTGCATTCTATTTCCAAGATTTTGGATCATCTTTAGTATCTTTACTCTGAATTCTTTTTCAGGTAGACTGCCTATTTCCTCTTCATTTGTTAGGTTTGGTGGGTTTTTACCTTGCTCCTTCATCTGCTCTGTGTTTCTCTGTCTTCTCATTTTGTTTAACTTACTGTGTTTGGGGTCTCCTGTTCACAGGCTGCAGGTTCATAGTTCCCATTGTTTTTGGTGTCTGACCCCAGTGGCTAAGGTTCGTTCAGTGGGTTGTGTAGTCTTCCTGGTGGAGGGGACTAGTGCCTTCGTTCTGATGGATGAGGCTGGATCTTGTCTTTCTGATAGGCAGGTCCACGTCTTGTGGTGTGTTTTGCGGTGTCTGTGGCCTTATTATGATTTTAGGCAGCCTCTCTGCTAATGGGTGGGGTTGTGTTCCTGTTTTGCTAGTTGTTTGGCATAGGGTGTCCATCACTGTAGCTTGCTGGTCGTTGAGTGCAGCTGGGTCTTGGCTTTGAGATGGAGATCTCTGGGAGATTTTTGCCGTTTGATATTACGTGGCGCTGGGAAGTCTCTGGTGGACCAGTGTCCTGAACTTTGCTCTCCCACCTCATTGGCATAGCCCTGACGCCTGGCTGGAGCACCAAGAGCCTGTCCTCTACACGGCTCAGAATAAAAGGGAGGAAAAAAAGAAAGAAAGAAAGAGGAAGATAAAATAAAATAAAAGAATGTTATTAAAATAAAAAAAGAAAATTTGTAAGAAAAAAAATTTTTTAAGTGAAAAAAAAAAAAACAGACAGACGGACCCTAGGACAAATGGTAAAAGCAAAGCTATACAGACAAAATCACATACAGAAGCATACAGATACACACTCACAAAAAGAGAAAGAGGGGAAAAAAATATATATATCATTGTTCCCAAAGTCCCCCTCCTCAATTTGGGATGATTCGTTGTCTGTTCACACATTCCACAGATGCAGGGCACATCAAGTTGACTGTGGAGATCCAGTCTGCTCCTCATGAGGCTGCTGGGAGAAATTTCCCTTTCTCTTCTTTGTTCGCACCGCTCCTGGGGTTCAGCTTTGGATTTGGCCCCGCCTCTGTGTGTAGGTTGCCTGAGAGTGTCTGTTGTTCGCTCAGATAAGACGAGGTTAAAAGAGCAGATGCTTCGGGAGCTCTGGCTCACTCAGGCTGGGGGGAGGGAGGGGTACTGAGTGTGGGGCGAGCCTGCAGTGGCAGAGGCCGGTGTGACGTTGCACCCGCCTGAGGCACACCATGTGTTCTTCCGGGGAAGCTGTCCCTGGATCACGGGACCCTGGCAGTTGCGGGCTGCACAGGCTCCTGGGAGGGGAGGTATGGAGAGTGACCTGTGCTTGCACACAGACTTCTTGGTGGCTGCAGAAGCATGCTTAGCATCTCATATCCGTCTCTTGCGTCCGTGGTGATTGCCACAGCTCACGCCCGTCTCTGGAGCACCTTTAAGTGGTGCTCTTTATCCCCTCTGCTCGCACAGCAGGAAACAAAGAGGCAAGAAAAAGTCTCTTGCCTCTTTGGCAGCTCCAGACTTTTTCCCGGACTCCCTCTCAGCTCTCTGTGGTGTACTAGCCCGCTTTGGGCTGTGTTCACGCAGCCAACCCCAGTCCTCTCCCTGGGATCCAACCTCCAAAGCCCAAGCTCACCCAGCAGGTGAGCAGACATGCCTCTTGGGCTGATGGGTCCTGGTCGGCACTGATCCTCTGTGTGGGAATCTCTCCGCTTTGCCCTCTGCACCCCTGATGCTGCGCTCTCCTCCGTGGCTCCAAAGCCTCTGCCCTCTACCACCCGCAGTCTCCGCCCGCGAAGGGGCTTCCTAGTGTGTGGAAACCTTTCCTCCTTCACAGCTTTCTCCCACTGGTGCAGGTTCTGTCCCTATTCTTTTGTCTCTTTTTTTTTTTTGCCATACCCAAGTATGTGGGAAGTTTCTTGCCTTTTGGGAGGTCTGAGGTCTTCTGCCAGTGTTCAGTAGGTGTCCTGTAGGAGTTGTTCCACATGTAGATGTATTTCTGATGTATTTGTGGGGAGGAAGGTGATCTCCACATCTTACTTTTCCACCATCTTGAAGCTCCTCTCAGAGCCTGATTTTTTAGGCTTCTTTGTCATTGATTCTGAGAGCTACCCAATATTTACATAACTGTATTTTCTGCTTTACTTAACCAGAATCATTTTCTGATGTTTGCCTGTAAGAATTCTGACTGGTGCAGTAGGCAACGTGAATGCACATTCTGAAAGCTTGAAGAACTTCTTTTTTCTTAGAATTAAGAGATTTTACCACAGTATGTCTAGATATGAATCTTTTCCATTAATTTTTTGAGGCTTTTGCTGTAGACCTGATGTTTCTTGATTCTGCAAAGTTTTCTTCTATTCTGTCTCTGATTGTTTCCTCTGAACCCACTGCTTGGGCTTATTATCTAGGCTTACCTGTTTTTAGGCTAGACCAGTGTTCTCAGTTCTTTTGATATACCAATTTTTCTTCCTTTTAATTTTTTTTTCCTGTAGATATGTCCAGTTTCTCCAATTTGGTGATTGAAGCACTGATTTGATTCTATGTAAAATGGGTTTGGCTCTTAGAAACTTCCAAAAATAATTTAAATTTTATAATGCATTCTTCTCTTATTTCAAGGTTTATTTGTGTCTTTCCCTCAACCTTTCCCTTTGCTTTTCTTATCATTCCTTACCTGTGTTTCTGTGTTGAAGGTCCCCCAAGACCACCTCCAGGTTTGATAATTCACTAGGAGTACTCACAGGATTTAGGAAGTAATTCTACTCACAATTATGATTTATTACAGTGAAAGACTACAAAGAATAATCAGATGAGGGAAAAAGTGCATGGAATGAAGTCTGGAGGAAAGCAGGCACATGCTTCTAAGGCTTCTCTTCCAGTGGTGTCAGACAGAATGCACTTACTTCTGCAAGCAATGAGTTGTGTCAACATTGTGAAATGTTGCCAGCCAGGGAAGCTCATTAAAGACTCAGATCCCAGATATTTATTGGGGGCTAGTCATGTAGACACCCTCTACCTAGGATGTATCAAAATTTGAGACTTCCATAGGAAATCAGATGGTCAACATAAATCATTGTTTTCACAAACAGTCGAGGTATGTTGAGTCGCTCCTGTCAGAGTTATGGTACTTCCTCAGAAATCCAAGTTCTCAGACACCAGCCAAGGGCTGTACTTGTAAGTACCTTAAATAATATATCTCTTGGTGTGAAAATCTCCAGTTCTTCAGTCTGCTTTTAAGTAGCTGATTAAACTTTTAAGGATCCAGCACTCTTCATTGCTTTCTGCTTTCAGCCATGGTGCATACTTGGAGCTATCCTTACTAAATGGGTCACATTAGGAGACAGATGCCACACAGTAATTCACCCAGGCAAAGTTTAACATAAAATGTTAATAAGCTATGATGGGAGTAATTATAAAGATGTGAAACAAAATATAAGTGTAATTTATTGCTGAGGAAGAGTACCTAAGGGAGGACAAACTTGGAAGAGTGCTCCTCTCCACAAGGTTGTGATTCAGACCTCATTGGAGAAGATGTAGTTGCAGCCCACTGGATGGTCCCACTGCTTAACCAACATCACAGGGAGATCTGAAACTTAGGTGGCCCTTCACAGTTGTTCTAGATGTGGAGGAGGTGGCTGGACTTCAATGACCAGTTATTAGATGCAGGCTTCCCCAGGAAGAGGCTTTGACAGGATGGTACTCTGAGGTTCTGTAAGTGACAGATTTAATGGTATGAGGTAAGATCTGTTTGGAGTAGTTTGTTTGGTCAGAGTTGTGTGTACTTGAAAGGAGTTTTCAGATGATGGAAATCCATAGCTGAGGAGCAGAAAAATGTTTTTTCTTCTAGATGAAATTAGTTCACCATTAGGATGATCAAGGTGGAACATTGGGGAATGAATCAACAGTAGCATCTGGTAAATCAGAAATTGCTGATGTCTTTGATTGTCCTGGATTCCTGCCACATTAGGATCCCAGGCAGATGACCAACTAGTATGAGTTTAATGCTTTGGCTAGATAGGATATGGCTCAGGCATTTCAATTCAGATATTTGATCTTGGATCTTGGAGAGTTGGTTAAATGCTGGCAGATGGTAAGAATGTTGCTCAGGCTCCAGGATATTGCCATGTTTTTGAACTAGTCCTGGTGCATTTGGGAGGTTCTTTTTTTATTTAAAAAAATTATCTCAATAAAGAGGTTTTAAAAACACTCAGCATTATTAAGCTGGTTATTAAAGGTAGTTTTTTTTTTTTTAGGAAAATGTGATTTGTTTTTATTTCCTTTGCTAGTGTAAATTAGTGAAATGTTTCAATAAAAAAGCATTTATTGGTGCTCTTGAGCACATAAGACACAATACATAGTACTCTAGGTACTAGGAATGTAAATCTAAGTTAGATATAGATCTCTCCTTTTACCAGCTGTTACCCCTGAGAAAGGATATGTTTCAGATAGTAGTATTTATTTTAATTTGACTTTAAATCCACTGGGTCAAAGTTGGGCCTTGAGGTAGAGGATTAACCTCAAAGGTTTGTTTCTGAAGCTTTCATCCAGACTCTCCTTCCGTCAAGTATGCACACAGTCATTTTCACTGTGACAGGCAAAATTGATGAAGATGCATTTAGGATTAGAAAGTAACCTAAATCTAAACTTATCCTGAGCATGAGTCAATTATAAACCAAGACCACAGGCCTGGAAAATTGCTATCAGGGTTTGTTACAACCTATAAAACCTAATAAACAATTTAACTTCTCTGCCCTGGAAAACAAACTCACCAGGTATATTTAACACACAGATACACACACAGAAAAACAGATACACAAAACCAATAACAAAAATACATTCTGTGGAGATGTAATGAGCCTCAACGTTTATCTCATACTGTTTGTGAAAAGTAACTCAATGTGATTCAAAGACCAGAAATGTAAAAATAATATTAAACAGAAAATATAGGAGACTATCTTTGTGACTTTGGAGTAGGCGTATATTTTTTAGATATTACATAAATAACACAAAGGATGTATGCCCAGCATATAGAGTATTTTTTAAGAAAAACTCGTAAAACTCTGGACATCCAAATGCCAAAAAATGAATCTAGACACAGACCTTACACTCTTCACAAAATTTAACTCAAAATGGATCACAGACCTAGATGTAAAAGGCAAAACTGTAAACTTCCTAGATGATAGCATAGGAGAAAATCTACATGACCTTGGTTATGTTATCACTTTTTAGATTCGATACTAAGAGCATGAACCATGAAAGAAATAATTGATAGGTGGACTTCATTAAAATTAAAACTTCTCCTCTGTGAAAGGGTCAAGAGAAAGAAGAGATAAGCCTGGGGTTGGGAGAAAATATTTGTAAAACATATATCTGATAAAGTACTGTTATCCATAATATACAAAGAACTCTTAAAGTTTAGCAGTTTGAAAACAAACAGCCTGACTAAAAAATGGGCCTAACAGACACCTCACTTAAGAAGATATACAGATGGCAAATAAGCATATGCAAAGGTGCTCCATATCATATTTTATGAGGGAAATGCACATTAAAACCACAATGAGGGACTTCCCTGGTGGTGCAGTGGTTAAGAATCCGCCTGCCAACTCAGGGGACACGGGTTTGAGCCCTTGTCTGGGAAGGTCCTACATGCCACAGAGCAAATAAGCCTGTGCGCCACAATTACTGACCCTGCACTCTAGAGCCTGCGAGCCACAACCACTGAGCCCGCGTGCCACAACTACTGAAGCCCATGTGCCTAGAGCCTGTGCTCCATAACAAGAGAAGCCACTGCAATGAGAAGCCCGCGTACCACAACGAAGAGTAGCCCCTGCTCGCCACAACTAGAGAAAGCCCGTGCAGAGCAATGAAGACCCAACGCAGCCATTAAATAAATTAATTAATTTAAAAAAACAAAACAAAAATAAAACCCAATGAAATACCATTACACAACTGCTAGAATGGTTAAAATACAGAAGCCTGACAACACCAAATGCTGGCACAAGATGTGGAGCTCAAATGTGAAGCAAGAGAAACCCTCATTTATTGCTGATGGGAATACAAAATGGTACTGCCACTTTGGAAGACAGTAATTACAAAACTAAACATATTCTTACCATATGATCCAGAGCAATCTTGCTTCTTGGTATTTACCCAAAGTAGTTGAAAACTTATGTCCACACAAAAACCTGAGCAAGGATGTTTATAGCAGCTTTATTCATAATTGCTAAAACTTGGAAGAAACCAGGATGTCTTTCAATAGGTAAATGGATGAACTGTGGTACATCCAGACAATGGAATATTATTTAGAACTAAAAAGAAATGAGCTATAAAGCCATGAAAAGACACGGAGGAACCTTAAATGCATGTTACTGCATGAAAGAAGCCAGTCTGAAGAGGCTACATTTTGTATGATTCCAACTTTATGATGTTCTGGAAAGGGCAAACCTATGGAGACAGTAAAAAGGAACAGTGGTTGGGTTCAGAGGGTGAATAGGTGGAACATAGGTCTTTAGGGCAGTGAAAATATTCTGTATGTTACCATAATAATGGATATATGTCATTATAAATTTGTCTAAACATTTAGAATGTACAAGAGTAAACGGTAATATAAACTATGGACTTTGTGTGATTATAGTATATTAGTGTAGGTTCATTAATATCAATTGTAGCAAATGTACCACTCTGGTGGGGGATGTTTATAAAGAGGGGAATTTTGCATGTGTAGGGGCATGGGGTATATGGGAAATCTGTACCTTCCTCTCAATTTTGCTGTGCACCTTAAACGGCTCTAAAAAGAACAGAGCCGTTGTTGAATTAAAAAACCTATTACAATTCAACAGTAAGAAGTCAAATTAACCCAATTTAAAATAGACAAAAGATTTGAAAGGATATTTCACACAAAAAAAACGTGTATGGCCTCCTAGCACAGGAGAAGATACTTAACACATTGGCAGTCACAGAAATGGAAATTTAAAAGCACCGTGTGGCAGCACTACACATCTGTTAGAATGGCTAAATTAAGTGTTGCCAAGAATTTGGAGGTACTAGAACTGTAATGGGAATGTAAAATGATACAAATACTTTGGAAAACATTTTGATAATTTCTTAAAAGGTTTAAGATACACTTAACCATGTCCCTGACATTTTAGGTTTTTAACTAAGAGAAACAAAATCTTATGTCCACATACCAAATTATACATGAATGTTCATGGCAACTTTATTCATAATGGCCCCAAACTGGAAACAACCTAAATGTCTATCAAAGGAAGAATGTATAAATAAGTTTTGATATATCTATACAGTGGACTACAACTGTGTATTAAAAAGGAATAAACTACTGATACATGAAAAATAGAGATGTATCTCAAACTCATTATGCTGAGCGAAAGAAGCCAGACCTAAAGTGTATACATCGTGATTCTATTTTTGTGAAGTTCTAGGAAAGACTTGTATAATAGAGTGACAGAAAAAGATTTCTGGAGCCAGGGGGTAGGTGAGTACTGACAGGGAATGAGTATAAGGTGATGATTGCACAGGTGTATGCTTTTATCAAAAGTTATCAAACTGTACATTAAAAATGGGTGCATATTATGTATGCAAATAATACCTTAATAAATTTGATTTTAAAAAGAAACCATTTGAAAAATAGTATTTGTTTATATAAAGTGAACTGTCGTGAAGGACAGTTTATTTTCCAAAAGTTGCATACTTTGCCTCTTATACTAAGTCTTGCTGAAAAAATAAGCTTGAGTCAACTTTCTAAAGTAGCCTTAACATTTTTGAAATTAGTGTTGACCTCTTGCACATAAACCTGACATCAGTTTAGACTTCTTTCTAATTTTGCAATAATAAACAGTATTATTAAGCCAGAGTCAGATAAATGAACAAGTTTTAAAAGATAATAAGAACATACAAATTGATTGTATTAAAGTAGAATAGCAAACCAAATGCATTCTTCTTTGAAGTTTCCCAGATGATTATGCGAAGAATGTTGGCTATGTAAAGAGGTAGCAGGTGGGGACACAGTGTGTTGGAACTGAGCATTTTAGAGGAATTACGATGAATGTCTCATGTACTATTAAAAAGAGAACAGCTCTCCTTAATCTATTCTTCAGTATTCCTTGCAACTAAAATACTTGCTTTAATAGCAATTCTGTCTTTCAATAAATGTGAATACTGGCAAATCCCCAAGTTTAAAATATCACCATGCACAGTAATATTATTTTGGTGTGTGGATGCTAGGAGGTGGACTCAGTGTACTTATTGGCATAAAGACTTGTTTCTCTTCTTCCTTCCTTTTCCTTGCAGATATAAATGCATCTTAGGATTCATAGGTGACTGCAAATAAATCTGAGAGAAATTTCGTTTTTCAGAAGACTTAAATATTGCATCTATTGTGAATTTCACTAACGTGGAGCAAATGACTGTGGTGAGAAGTTAGTATAGGGTAACATTGGAGTTATCCTCAGAAAATTTTAAGCAGAGGTTTAGTGTTAATAAGCTGATGAAAATATTGTATTTGACACTAGTCTTTCTGAGCATCCGTAATACATGAAACTGTGGCGTGTGATCTCTTTGTCAGGACTGAACTTAAGATAAACGAGTCTTCTGCTTTTTGAGTGAAGTGATCACTGACCTTTATTGGTTTGATCATTAGTTATGGTATAAATGAAACAGCTTAACATTTTACAATTTCCCTTCTCTCTCAGTGTCCCAGTAAGCGCTTAGATCCCCAACTTTAAAAGCATTATAAAAAATCATTGATATAGGGCTTCCCTGGTGACGCAGTGGTTGAGAGTCTGCCTGCCGATGCAGGGGACGCGGGTTCATGCCCCAGTCTGGGAGGATCCCACGTGCTGCATAGCGGCTGGGCCTGTGAGCCATGGCCGCTGAGCCTGGGCGTCCGGAGCCTGTGCTCCGCAACGGGAGAGGCCACAACAGTGAGAGGCCCATGAGCCCAAAACAAACAAACAAAAATCATTGATACAGCTTTTTTGTTGTTGACTTTCAAATTGACAGAAATTAATAACCCTTGAGTAAGATCACCTGTATAATGAGATTGGCTGTGCAAGTTTGGAGATAAGGTGTATACTAGAGTTACATTGCTCTGTGTTATAAAAGGTAGAGGAATTTGAAGAGCAGATGAAAAAATTCTGTGGGAAGAAATAGACCCCAAAGGATATAAAAGCACCCTTCCACCCAGCCATCATCACAAGGAGACAAATATTTGTTGGGGAGGAGGAGAGGTTAAGTTGTGCAATTTAAAGCTTATTCTCCTTCTCCACTGCAGAGTTTTTGGTAGAATCTAAATTGCTCACTAATGGTTGGTAATAAATGCATTCTTTAATGAAATCAAGTAGATGCTGAGTTGTACAGTAGTTTGAATATGGGATGAATACAGTGAGGGCAAGTGAATACAGTGGAGTCAGAAGGTAAAGGACACTAAGTTCAAGGTTACAGTTAAATTGGTGTCTCCTGGAATTGGTGAGAATGTTCACATTATTAAAATATTTTTGAGGGAAAGCTGATATTCATTCATTCACTCATTCATTTATTCAGTCAACACATATGCAATGGAAAGTACTTTAATGTGCTGAGTACTGGGCTTGTGGTATCTAAACCAACAGAATCTCTGCAGTTATGCAGTTTGTAATCCAGTAAGGAAAGCAGTTATTGAACCAAGGTCACATAAGTAGCTGTAAACATTTTATTTGTGATAATTACTGTAAAAATATCAGGGTGCCGTGAAAGCATGTAAGAAAGGAAACTAATTTTGACTGGGACATCAAAAAGGACTATCAAAGGGAGTGAATTAAGTTCATACCTAGAACACAGATAAGATTAATCCCGATGAAGACAAGAGAAGAGAGTGCTCCAGGAATTTATTTATTAGGATTTGGTACAGTAACAAGTAACAGAAAATCCAAAATAACAACGGCTTAAAAAGAAGTTTATTTCACTCCACTTGCAAAACTTAGAGCTGGGCAGTCCAAGGATGGTAGAGCTCATCAGTATAAGGAACCCAGTATTCTTCTATTTTGTTGTTCTACTATGTATGTCCTCTAGTTCCAAGGATCCCTCATGGTCCAGGATGACTGTGCCAGCTCCAGCCATTTCATTAGCATTCCAATCAGCGGAAGGAGGAAAGGGAGGAAGAAGGACATGCCCCATTACTTTAAGAACACTTCTTATATCCCAGGGTTATAACTTAACAACACGGTCACATGTAGCTGTGACAGAGATTAGGAAATGTGGTCTGTATTCAAAGCAGACATGTGCCCAACTAAAAGTTAGGGTCCTATTACTATAGAAAAAGAGGGCTAGGTGTTCTCTTATATTGGGAGACAGCTGACGGCTTCTGGAAGAGAAAACCTTATGTGCTTAGTTATATAAAGTTCTAGATAAAAGAAAGTTTGGTATATTCAAGAGAAAGAGCATAGTGTGTTTAAATGTTATGAGCAAAGGGGAGGAAGAATGGTGGCAATGGGACAAAACTAGAGAGGTAGGTAAGGGCAAATCATACACAGCCTTTTGAATCATGTTAAGAATTTTGAATTTCATCCAAAGAACAATGAAAGACTATGTAATAGTCTTTTCCAGTTTTTAAGGAAAAGGGTAACATTTTCACATTCTCATATAAGAAATTTTTTTCTCTGGTCACAGTGTGGAGAGTATTGTAGAAATGTTGAAAATATATAGAAAGTTAAAGTAATAGTACACTTTGGCATACAATTGCATATTTATTAATTTATTCTGACAGAAGCATCGGACAAGAGTACAAATCTGGAAGGATATGCACTGAATGTTTACATTGGGAATGAAGTTAGGGAAGCTTCACTTTCTCTTTTATAACTTTTTATTTTGAATGATTTGTTTTACAATAAACATGTATTACTTTAAGTTTCATTAAAAATTAATGAATCAGGCTTCCCTGGTGGTGCAGTGGTTGAGAGTCCGCCTACCGATGCAGGGGACACGGGTTCGTGCCCCGGTCCGGGAAGATCCCACATGCCACGGAACGGCTGGGCCCATGAGCCATGGCCACTGGGCCTGCACGTCCAGAGCCTGTGCTCCGCAGCGGGAGAGGCCACAACAGTGAGAGGCCCGCGTACTGCAAAAAAAAAAAAAAATTAATGAATCAATTTCAGTTTTGAAAAATAAATACAAAAAGACTTGCTGACTTGCAGTCCAGATTGCTGACTCCTATTCCAAGTGTTCTTCCTTTGTTTGCTCTCCATTTCTGACGGTTGCCTCCTTCCTGGAGTCTATTTGCCCAGTCCCTTTGCATTTGACGGTTCTATTAGGCTGATTTCTTACTTTTTAATTTGGTTTTTGCATTTCTGATAGGATGAGGGAAAGTTTTGTCTCATTCCATCATCCCATTTCCCCACTCACACATTGCTCTCCTATATCCTGGCTATGTCGAGCAGCCTAGGTTTCTGATTTTCCTCCAGGGACTTTTGGACAGGACATGGGCATCCTTGGATTTTCCCTTTTCCTACCGTCACTATGTTTCTAAAGACATGCATTCAGGAGTTGAGCAAAGAGGATTAAAGAGGCTCTGTTGGATCATACCTGGTCCTTGATCCTTTTACTGAACTGTATACACTTTAGCTGCTTAGACTTACAGAATTTTAGAGTTAAAAAAAAAAAGAGTTTAAAGGCCATCAATTACAAAGTGTAACATAACACAGAAATTCCTTTGCGATATTCTGAATATGTTGAATATTTCTTGTCCCTTTGAAGAGCTCTAGTAATTAGAAACTTCCTTCTAATTAGTAGTGTTATAGAAAGATTATAGGACCCAGAGTCAGAGGACTTGTATTATAATCTGCCGTCATTTGTAGGATGACCTTGCAAATTGAGTAACATTGTGAACCTTAGTTTCTTCACTTGTAAATAGGGATAACTCCTATCCTACTTTATTGGGCTATTCCATATCTGAAAACATTTTCTGAACTATAAACCATATATAATTATTATATAATTATGTTTTTATATGTAACATATAGCATAGTTGTTATATGCTATATATAGTTATTATATAAACATAATTATGTTTAACATAAAATATGTGAAAATGATATAATATATTGTGTATAATTATACAATTATAATATGTGTAATTAAAATATTTACATAAAACATTTTTGTGTAACAATTTTAATATTATATATATTTCTTATATACATAATATATATATATATCTTACATCACAAGGAAATTCCATTTCTTCAATGTTAGACTGATGTAATTATTCTAGAAGTATTTTTCGTTGATTGAGCTCAAATTTGTCTCCCCACAGTATTTATGTATTATGACTTTTATCCTCTGAAACAATGTAGAACTTGTCTAGTATTTCTTCTGCATAATTACTGTGCATTAACCAGAAAGCTAATAGGCCCAAACTATGAAAATTTAGGTTTATGTTCTGTGGAAGAATTTCCTGGCATCTGGAACTTTAGGAACACAATTGGATCTCCAGTAAAAAGTTTGAAAGGCATTTGAAATAAAGGAAACTGTGAACTTAAGTGTGTTTATGTAACTTCTTTCCCATATATAATTTAGTTTGATAAAATCTTTCCCAGGCATCTTTTATTGTAAACCAGTGAAGTGGAGAACTATGGTTGTACACAGCTAACATCTATACTGACTTTAGGGGGCAGTACTAAACCACTGATAAATTTTGTTATTTCTGCTAATGCTATTGGCAATGGTTAATATAAAATAAAACTAAAATAAGAATAATGAGATTTGTGATGCAATTATATACACCTCTTAATGTTAGTAAAATTTTTTAGGTAGTCAGATGAAAATGTTAGTTTGAAATTCATTTAATGATTTATTTAATAAATAATTATTACATTACATTATGCACAACACATTATAAGAGATACAAATGTGAATAAGGCATGTTTACTTTCAGATAACTTACAATTAAGTTGGATAAGTAAGTTGAGTATGTATGTGTGTGAGTGTGTGTGTGTGTGTGTGTGTGTATAAAACTCTTTCAGGATAAAGTTTAATTAAAAAAAGCAACATTTATTGTTTATTTTTTATGAACCAGTTGCTGTCAAGCAACTAATTTTATCCACATACAGCCCTATCAAGTAAGAACTGTTATTATGCCTGCTTTGCAGATGAGGAAACTGAGGATTAGTAAGATTATGTGATTTGCTCAGTCACACAACTTGCACGTGGCAGAGCCAGGAATGTATATCTGTTTGTATATCTTAAATGTATGTTTGTTTGACTTCAAGGCTTTTGCTCTTTGCCAGAGAGATGATGCAGTCTATTATCTCAAAGTGTGTGTGAAATAACACAATACACAAACTCTCAGAAAGAGCTATAGACGTTCAGAAGAGAGCAACATCATTTCTATTTGTGGGAAATCTGGAAAATATACGTAAGAGGTGAAATCTGAACTGTATTTTGAGGAATCAATGGGATTATAAGAGAATAATAGCTAAAGACAGTAGTTAATATTTACTGAAACCTTACTATGTTTCAGGCACTTTATATTCATTACCTTATTATCAGGAAAAAATTCTGAGGGAGGTACTACTGTACTATTTTCCCACTGCATAGGTGAGGTAAGTGAGGGGGACAGTGGTCATATCTGATGAAAATTACACTACTAAGTAGGCTAATAAGTAAGAGAGTTAGAACTTGAATCCAGGACTAATTTTAGAGCCTAAACTCTTAACCAGTACAATAGCTATATGGAGAAGTGAGGTGGGGGCATGAACAAAACATGGAACAGATTAGGAAAGGGTAAACAATTCCATTTGGGTATAGTCTGGGGTGAGTAAAATAGAGTAAGAAAAAGAACTGAAAAATAGTTTGATCATGAAACCTTGAGCCATATTAAGGAATTTTGATATTATTTGCTGTGCAGTGGGAAATAATTGGAGATTTATGAGCTGGGGAGAGACATAAGCAGAGTTTTTCTTTGTGGAGGAGAAAGAGACAGAGGAAGAAAACTGATTAATCTATAAAATGTTGATAATTCTTAGCCAAGTATGTAATCATTTATAGAGCCGTACGTGTCAACCATGATGGTCAGACCAGTGACTGATCATTAGTTGGTGAAGGAGATGCCCATTTGATCATTCTGTTCATTTTTGTAGACAGCATTGATCAAACATATACATGCTCTAGAGTCAGGTAGTGTGGATTAGAATCCTTTTTCTGTCACTTACCAGCTCTTGACCTTGGGTTTTACTTGACTTCTCTGTGCCTTAGTTTAGTATTGGCCTAAAAGCATTGTGTGAATTAAAATAATGAATAATAGAGTGTTCAATAGATTGTAGCTATTGTTATTATTGTATCTTACAGACAGTAACTGATTGAAGGACTACTGAAGTTCATAATTTCTCAGTTATTGAAAATTGATAAAGGGAAATTTAAGATGTGAATATAAAAATCAGTCATTTTATGAAGTCTTATTTTCTGTTTTTAAAAGTAACAGCTTTTGGGGGGAGGTGGGTGCTATTTATAATTCAGAATGTAAACTATCTTTACTAACTTCAGTAATCATGATCTATCAATGTTGTACACTGAACACTACATTCTGAATATTTTTAGACAAACTTACTGTCTTTCCAGTTTTTTAAAAAAATTCAGTCTGCTGAGTATTCAGCAGGCTCTTTGAATGTGGAATTTTTCTTCAGTTCTGACAAAATTTCTTGCATTTGTACTCTGACAACTTCTTCTCACCTTTACATGAAGCATTCTTCGTTTGATCCCCTAATTTTCTTAACTTTTAATGTCTTTTGATCTTTTGTTCTGTCCTCTGGGAAATTTGCTGTGACTTATTTTCCAGCAGTTCTATTGGATTTTATGCATTTATTTGTTTTGTAGCATTCTGTTCTTGTTTTAGGGATGCAAATATCTTCTATCTCTCTGCAGATATTATTTATAACTTTTTTCTGTATATTTATGTTGTTCTGTTAAAGCAGCAGTTCCCAACCTTTTTGGCACCAGGGACTGGTTTCATGGAAGACAGTTTTTCCACAGATGGGGGGAGGGGGATGGTTCAGGCGGTAATGCGAGTGATGGGGAGCGGCAGATGAAGCTTCGCTCACTTACCTTCTGCTGTGTGGCCCAGTTCCTAACAGGGGTCTCTGGGGGTTGGGATCCTTGTTTTAAAGGTTTTCTTCCAATATGTGGTGATCCTTGTGTTTTTGTTCATATTTAACTAAAAAATTAGGAACTGTTTATGTGGATGGAGTTTGTAGAGAGGGGGCTTCACAGTAGGCATTAAGGCATAGATGCCCCACCATTTTCCTAAATACGTACAGATCACTTTTCTTGAGAGGTCCATTTTTGCAGAGAGGAATATATTCTTGGATCCTACCTGGAGGATATGAACTTAGCTCTCATGTTCTCTAAGACAAATGTGGGAAGGCACTGGGGTAGGTTGAGAATCTTCATTTACTACATAGATGTTCACTTAATTTCATTGTTTTTAACGAGGCACCCCTCGGCTTATTGTACATAGATTCTTAAAATTCATAATCCCTTTGCTTCAACCTCATCAGAATGTAAACCTCCAATTTCTTGTCAGGTGGTAAAGGTTTAGTTTCTCAGCTGGCTGAGGTGGAGTTTCCATTCTGTTTCAGCTCCACCAGCACTTACACCTTCACAGGTAGTCAGTCTCTCTAATTCTTAACCCCTTTTGAGGGTGTTGAATCATGAATAGATCTGCTTCTTATTCTTCCTCCTTGCAGGCACTTTGTTTTCAGTTTTCTCAAGTTTGCTAAGTTAATTTGATAAATCATCTGTTTATCATTATCTAAACGTTTTCTTGATATTGCTCATCTACTAACATCCCTCCAGTTGTCCTTGTCCTTATGGTTTAGACCATTTTTACAAAAGTTTTGCTGTCATTTAAGTGGGATTTGGGAAGTAGTAAAAGTAAATATGTATGTTTAACATGGAAGTCCTATTATTAATTTTAAAAGTATTACCCCTCTTATATGTATAACATAAAATTTTATGAAGCTCATGTTTTTTCAGAAAGGAGACTATCATTTTGGTGATAGTGAAAAATGGGCTTTTTATCAATTCCTGTTTCAATAAAGTATTTTCATGCTATTTCTCTGATTGCATTAGAAATCATAATATTTTTCTCATTTGTTGCTATTCCTGTATTTTCTTGGGTCATTTCCATGTCCTGTTCTTCAATACAAACTTTGTAATTTACCAGTCTTTTTCATCCAGCTTTTTCACTTTCAGTTTTCTTTCACTTTCAACTTCGAGTTGAATTATACATGCTTTCTGGCTGATTCACGTGGCACAGCCACATAACTATGGCTAGAATTAAGCTGACTTCTGCTTGCTAACATACACCATAAGAAATTTATGTAATTTAATTGATGTTAAGATATCTAAATGACACTGATATAATATATACATTGATATAATTAATATAGACATATAAATTTAATTTCAGAGAACTTCATCTACAATAAATTTGTCACCAGGAGAAGTGGAAGAAGAAGATGATGATGAAAACACTTGTGGGCCCTCAGGACTCTGGGAAGCATTAACTCCTTGTAATGGCTGTAGGAACCTTGGCTTCCCCATTCTTGCACAGGTAATGGTTTGCTTTCTTAAGGTACAATAAAACATAAAAATGGTTGCCTATGTTTTTAAGTAAATTTCTTTTCTTCCCCTCTGCAAATCCAATTAGTGTCTTCTTCACTTCGTAATTTTTCTTCAGTTGAAGGTCAGTAAAATGCTTATGTAATTAGCTGTACATGTATGCATATGCAAAAACATAGTCTATATAAATTTTTGTGCTTGTTTTATTTTTGTCATGATGCTAGTTCCAGAAAAATTGAGTTGTTTATGAAGTTTTAGTATCTTATGATTTGGAAATACTTCATTAAAAAATGCTATTTTGAAATTAAATCACAATTTATATTTAAATAATAATAAAAATGATTTAAAAGGAAGCATATGAAAGCTCTTTAAAAGCAGCAGTGATTATTTTTCTTAGCACAATGGAATATCATAGAATAATGTGTGCCACTGAAGATTATGCACTACAATTCAAAAATGAGACCAGAACACTAAAACATCATTTACAATTTTGAAATCATTTCACTACTCATTAAGTCACTTTTAATTCTATTGTGTCACCTTCAAATTTTTGTTGTGTATTGTGGTCTGCGAGCCCTTAGAGGAGTTTCAGAAATAAATAAAATAAGCCAAACAGAATTAGGAAATGTGAAGCCACAAAGAAAATATCTCTACATGAAGACGAAAAAGCACTTAATATGAAAAACAGTGTAATGGCAAAGGTATGTATATGTAGCCACGTAGAACATGAGTGCAAAAATAATCTAGGACAGAAAATAACTCATCACATCTCAAAAATATTATTTTCTGTTTTGCAACAAATATGAAACAGTTTTGTCTAAGAAACCATTACATGTTTTTACATGTATGTCATAATTTGATCACAGCCACCCAAATTACAATATAAATTTATTGTAGCACACTAACTGGGATAATCAAATCAGCATATAGTACTTAAAGAAACTCTTCACCTTAATGTGAACTATTTATAGAACTTTATGACAATTTATACTAACCATTAAAGAATTATTATCAGTATATACTGGGCTATGAGATCCATAAAGGTAGAGACTATGTGTTGCTTGGTGTCTCCGATCTAATGCCAACATTGTTCCTGGCATGTTGTCAGAATTAAGTAGTAGTTGAATTAAATAATAAACAAATGTGTATGTTCTGTAGGGTTTCATTTCTTCACTTAAAGTTTTTACGTGTAGAGTTTTACCTCATATACAGAAGGGTGTACGAGAAAGGAAATTAAGAAACATAGGTTTTAATTTTATTAATATTCTCTTATCTGCTTAACAATTTACCAATAATTGAATGTTTTTACCTATTTTTTTGTTTTATAAAATTAACACCTTTGTATTTTTTATTTTAAAAGTAGAATTCTTATAAAGTAGTAGGGCTCTAAGCTATCAGTAATATATGGCTGTATCTGGGTTCTCCATTACCTTACTAACATTTACTTTTATTTTTTTAATTTTAATTTATTTTGTTTTATTAGGTTTGGTAGTAGGCTTGGTAGTAACTTGCTTTTGGTTTACAATTTTAAAATATTTTTCTTTGACTATTTTTCTGTGGAGACTTGCATTGCTCCAATAGGTATTGAGTATTACTATTTTAGTAGTTACATTTACCATAAAATGTTTCCCAGCCTGCAGCTTTTCTTTTTTTCTTAATATTGTATGAGCGTATGTTGTGTAGTTTTTTAAACTATCAAATTCATTAAACTTCTTGGTCTTATTTTTTTGATCCATTTCATCCAGAATTCCTTTTAACAAATTTCAAATATGGCTCTATATTTGTTTTTAACTTGTTGATATATGGTTTTTCTATGACTTTCCATTTGGCAATAACTCCCATTACTTTCATTATATTTCATCCTGTTTGGCGTGGGGTTTCTTCTGAACCTCTTAATTTTCCTATTTTTAAAAACAATGACCCCCCTTTCGATATTTGTACATATATATGGCAGGAGAAATCATTATTGTATTAAAACTATTAACTGACATTGTCTGCTCTTTAAATTTATATTTTATAATTACTATGTCAAGTTTAAAAAGTATTCTTATTGGGATTTTAATTGTTACTGCATTAAATCTATAAATTTACTTGAGATGCAGTATGTTTTTTTTTAATGTCTTCAATCTAACAAATCAAAAGTAGAATTCTTTTACCAGCGTTCTCTTCTAGCCTTCTTTTACTAATGTTCTCAATTTGTGATGAGCTCCCCTTTAACATTTATATGTGTGTGTGTGTGTGTATATATATATATATATATATATACACACACACACATCCATATATATATATAATTACAATAAAATGTTTAATGTGTGATGGTGCAAAACTATAAAAATACTTTATTATATTTCACAACAAAATTAATGTGCAATGGTTGGCACACTAGTATAGCTTAATACATTTATAGTTTAAAACTTTGATGTCATGTTGCTTTCTAGGCTTAATTTACCTTGTCCTGCCTCCTATTGGTTGCTTCTGTCCCTGGTTATGTATTTTGGAAGTTTTAGAATTTTCTTTGGCTAATAAATGTAGATCATAGATGGATCGGGATCTTTGAGAGTAATCTTTAGCATTTTATTCTGTCATCTGTTCATTTAATCACAATATCAAGTGAAGGGAAGGTTACAGATAGTTCAGAGCCTGATTGTAAATCCCTATTTAGTTTTATTACTACCCTTTCCTGTTAATAGAGCATGTTATTAGAGCAGAGAATTTGAGTTGAGTTGTATGGTGGATGATATTGCTTTCCTCCACCATCTTAGATGAAATGTCCACCTCTGCACCATGTGCAGTGCAGGGCTTTGAGGCTCTTTCCTAAAGAGTCAGTCCTGATGGGTGGAGACCCTCTGTTCACCATCCTGTTCACTCATGTAGCCTTCACTCGGTAAGGTTGAGCTGAGGGGTCTGGATACTAAGTCTTTAGCTGTTTTGCAACATGCTTGCCAGCAGTCTCTGCTCCTGCAATCACCATACTCATGCTGCACCATGGGGAGATGCCAACAGCTCTTATTGATGGGCTAGAAGTACCCTCTGAGGACAAGAGGACTTGCAGTCCTTGCTAACAACAATATTAAGACATGTTGAAAGCAACCACTATGACCATGCTGACTGTACTTCCTCCTGGATCTAGGAAGGCTGCTCCTGCTGGGGCTGTGTTTCTCTTTTGAGTCTGCAAACATGGTTGCAGTCATATGCACAGCACCAGTGGTGGTGCCTGTTGTTACAATTGCTCCTTTTATCAGGCTCTGTAGGCTTTGTAACTGCAGAATTATGTGAACTCTTAAATGCAGTATAAGTGGGAGGCATGATGAATTCATTCCTCCCCAGCATAATCATAATAGGTGGCCCCAAACACTTCAGGGTTTATGTGAAGGCTCCTGTTGCTCACTTGATCTTGATTCCTTCCATAGAAATAGGTAGCATTTGCCTAGGGAAAGACAAGTAAAATAAAGTGAGACCAGAAAGACTGCTCCCTTCTATTCCTATAGCTAAACAAAAGAGCTTATAAGAATTTTGAGCTCTCAAGTCCACTCTCCCATTTGATGCAACAGTGCCCCCTACAGTATCTCCACAGTGACCACAATGATCATCCAATTTGCTTGGACAGTTTGTGTCAGTGAGAACACTTACTAAAATACACTTTTGTTAGTATTTCTGCTGGTCAGGTGGTATGTGCTTTAATATTTTGATAGCTACTAGCAAATTGTGCACATCTCACTGTCACTGATGTATACAAAAATCAGTACAAGGCAGTCACAGGGAGACATACATTCTGCAACATGTCAGCTTAGCTGGGTTGGAGTATGTTCAAGAATAGATTGGATGATGAAAGTAGAACACTCCCTAACGCCATACACAAAAATAACCTCAAAATGGATTAAAGACCTAAATGTGAGGCCAGACACTATAAAACTCTTAGAGGAAAACATAGGCAGAACACTCTATGACATAAATCACAGCAAGATCCTTTTTGACCCACCTCCTAGAGAAATGGAAATAAAAACAAAAATAAACGAATGGCACCTAATGAAACTTCAAAGCTTTTTCACAGCAAAGGAAACCGTAAACAAGACGAAGAAACAACCCTCAGAATGGGAGAAAATATTTGCAAATGAATAAACGGACAAAGGATTAATCTCCAAAATATATAAACAGCTCTGGCAGCTCAATATTAAAAAACAAACAGGGCTTCCCTGGTGGCACAGTGGTTGAGAGTCCGCCTGCTGATGCAGGGGACACAGGTTCATGCCCCAGTCCGGGAAGATCACACATGCCGTGGAGTGGCTAGGCCCGTGAGTCATGGCCGCTGAGCCTGCGCCTCCGCAACCTGTGCTCTGCAACGGGAGAGGCCACAACAGTGAGAGGCCCGCATACCGCAAAAAAAACCCAAAAAAACAACCCAATCAAAAAATGGGCAGAAGACGTAAATAGACATTTCTCCAAAGAAGACATACAGATGGCCAAGAGGCACATGGAAAGCTGCTCAACATCACTAATTATTAGAGAAATGCAAATCAAAACTACAATGAGGTATCACCTCACACCAATCAGAATGGCCATCGTCAAAAAATCTACAAACAATAAATGCTGGAGAGGGTATGGAGAAAAGGGAACCCTCTTGCACTGTTGTTGGGAATGTAAATTGATACAGCCACTATGGAGAACAGTATGGAGTTTCCTTAAACTAAAAATAGAACTACCATATGACCCAGCAATCCCACTACTGGCATATACCCAGAGAAAACCATAACTCAAAAAGACACATGCATCCCAATGTTCATTGCAACAGTATTTACAATTGCCAGGACATAGAAGCAACCTAAATGTCCATCAACAGATGAATTGATAAAGAAGATGTTGCACATATATACAATGGAATATTACTCAGCCATAAAAAGGAACAAAAAGGTGTCATTTGCAGAGATGTAGATGGACCTAGAGACTGTCATACAGAGTGAAGTAAGTCAGAAAGAGAAAAATATATTAATGTGATATCTATCTATCTATCTATATCTATCTATCTATCTATCTATCTATCTATCTGTGGAACCTAGAAAAATGGTATACATGATCTTATTTGCAAAGCAGAAATAGAGACACAGACGTAGAGAACAAATGTATGGATACCAAGGGGGAAGGGGGGGGGTGAGATGAATTGGGAGATTGTGATTGACATATATACACTATTATGTATTAAATAGATAACTAATGAGAACCTACTGTACAGCACAGGGAACTCTCCTCGGTGCTCTGTGGTGACCTAAATGGGAAGGAAATCCAAAAAAGAGGGGATATATGTATATGTGTGGCTGATTCACTTTGCTGTATAGAGAAACTGACACAGCAGTGTAAAGCAACTATACTCCAATAAAAAAATGAGAAAAGCTAGAGAAACATAAAAAAAAGAATAGATTGGATGGTCAGGATGCTGCAGATGGCAATACAATATTGGATATGAAATTAAGGGTTGCTGACAGCTAAGGAATCTCTGAAATACAGCCTTGGGAAACACTTTGGAGAAGTACTAGGAACCTCCTCAGTGTGCCATGGCCTCCAAATGAGGCTCATTTGGCCCTGAGTCCTTCCAAAAATCCATGTATTTTCCAGGTGAGCCTGTGTACCAAAGCCTCTGCAGGACCTTTAGCTCTTCTCCCTAAGCACCTTGGCCTCGTCTTTTAGAGATTGCGGAGTGCTTACCACTGGGCCCTTACTCTCTTCCTCAAACCCAGTTATGTCCAGAGTGTCCCTAGCTGGAATGACCTGGGTGCTGCTGTAAGCTTCCACTGGTGGTCTCAGGATGTAAATGAGGTTTTCCCACTGAATGAAAAGATCTCTTGTATCTGAAGGGGGACACAGCTGAAGGTAGAAAGAGCGGCCAGTGGTAAGCTTCAGGTGGAGCTGTTGTTTTTTACTGTTATGGATGGATATCTTTACAAACTTCAAGGGAAGCAGCCTGGTTAGCTCTAAGATCTGTGTAGGCTTTTTACCTCTTTCCTGGGTGGCAGGGCCATATCTGTTATAGTCATCACAGATAGCAGCTGGTCGGGCCAGCAGCATGACATCAGGTAGTGTGAGGCGGGGGCTGGTACGAACGATGCCGACAGTCACCATTCGGGCCCAGTTGTGCACATCAATCACTTCTCCTTTTCTGCTGACCTGTATAAAGTCACTCTCAAACACTGGTGCATAGTGGAATATAGGGTACTCCCCCTTGTACAGGTGTCGCTGCAGTTTCCCCATGGAGGTATTAAACTTGCTCATTGCAAGGCTGCCTTCGGCTTTGTAGTATGGTAATGTATATTGGCTGTTCATCGCTATCTTTTATCAAGACAGCTCCTAGAGGCTCCTCCGCACCTTCCTTACCACACCTTGCAGGGCGTCCTGTTTCCCTGGTCTCGCTGGCAGGTGGGCTAGCAGTGGTCTTCTGCAGGCTTTGTCTCTGAGTGACTGAGGACAGGGTGGGGGAGCTGATTACTAACTGCTCAGTGCTAGAGACAGTTGCTCCTGGACCTGACTGTGCCCTGCGTAGAGCATGGAGACGTCAGGACATGCAGAGGCTGAGGCCCCAGTAGATATCAGGGTGCACAGATGTTGATGTGCACAGATATTGGTATTCAGTCGTAATTCCACTGCACCTCTCCTCCAGAAACTGTAGCTTCCAACTAGGCCTAAACCCCTCACAAGGCCACACAGATCAGCAGACCACCCCTCCTCCCATGGGTTGATCTAAGGATCTTAATACGTACTGACAAATTGCTTTCAGAAAGGGTTAGACAAACTTTCTGTTAGGTATGAGTTAAAACATGCATACTGTCTTATCCAGCACTTCTAACTGCAGACAGTTAGAATTAATTGTAGACAGTTTACCTTAAAGAGAATTGGACAAGGTGGTAAACAAGCTGGATGTACAGAATGTTTATCAAGGTTTATTGTAGCAAAAAATATCATAAACAGGATTAATATCTTACAGTGAGGATTTGGTTAAATAAATTATGGAGCATTCTATGGAAGAATACTCTGAAGCCATAAGAATGATTATGTAGTTCCCTATTTATTGAAATGAAAAGATATACCTGATTTTTTTTTTTTAAGAAAAAGAGCAAAACAAACATTTCGAACTAGCTTTATACTTGTGGTCCAATTTATGTAAAATCGTCTGTGTATGTGTGTTTGGGTATGAAAGTATAATATGTTCAGTGAAATGTTTAAAGTACTTATTTCTGGATGGTGTAAATTTTATTTTCTTTATAATTTCTATTTTTTTTAGGATATTATTTCTATTAACAGGAAGAGTAAAGCTATTTTTATTAACAATATCTATTTTTACAGCCATCAAAAATTTTATGTTTTGACACACCCTCAAAATGCTGAGATTTTCCCTAGACATCTGTACCCTGACTACATGGTGAAAAGAGCCTTAAACATCACATTTATGCTCTATTCTTTACTCATTATCAAATTGGCCTACTAAAAAAGTTCTGAGAAATTTTGCCAGCTATTATAAATATTATAAATTCAGTAAGATTAAAATATCTTTATTGGCATGACAATATACATAACACTCACATACGTATGCACATAAAGCATAGTTTTTGAGTCTTCAGTTCTGTAAGTAAAAATGAACATTTTCTTCCCTTCATATTGAAGTATCTGGTTATTTCTGGTAATATGAATATTTTATTCTTTATTTATTGAGAGGCCTAGTCACATATCAATAGCAATTCTTACTGGCCTGTCCAAAGTCTTTATATTTTGATTTCCACTTCACGTCTACATTATTTATAATTAGCAAAAAGAATAAGCCTAACATACGTTTACTAATCAAACTAACCTTTCAAATGTATCCAAGAGGTTCTGGTATTTGTTGAAAGGAGTAGGTACCACTGGATACAGTATAATTTAATTTAGGTGCTTTTTAAAAAGTAAAGTGAAGATATACCGATTTTCTTAAAAACACTTTTATGCTGTGCACGTATGTTACAAGATATTTATCTTAGGCTTCCACTAGACCACTGAGCTAATTGCCTTGTCTCCAGGGAAACCAGAAGCTATATTACTTGTAGGGCCTAAGGACTTTCAGGATTTTTTCCTAACCAGTTATTAGACCAACAACAGTAGAACCTCTCTTACTTGGCCTGGTAACTATGAGTATCAGTGTAGTGTTCTGGCAAATATGTCTATTTTCATGAGTCTGATGAAGTTTATCTTAAATTCCTCTAGGTATTTAGAAAACTATCTTAATATTTGCTTCAATACTTAAGAAGCTCAGATGGCTAAATAAAAATCTACCTGGAACTGAGATTAATAAATTCTTGGGAGACTAACCTAAGAAAACATTGGTACGATTTATGTCAGAGAATGTTTTGCCTATGTTCTCTTCCAGGAGTTTTATGGTGTCATGTCTTATGTATGTTTTGAGTTTATTTTTGAGTTTATTTTTGTACATGGTATGAGGGTGTGTTCTAACTTCATTGATTTACATGCAGGTGTCCGACTTTCCAAGTACCACTTGCTGAAGAGACTGTCTTTTTCCCATTTTATATTCTTGCCTCCTTTGTCAAGGATTAGTTGACCATAGGTGTGTGGGTTTATTTCTGGACTCCCTATTCTGTTGCATTGATCCATATGCCTGTTTCTGTACCAAAAGGTAACATGCACCCCCATGTTCATAGCAGCACTGTTCACAATAGCCAAAACATGAAAACAACTTAAATGTCCATCAACACATGAATGGATAAAGAAGTTGTGATTGTATACGTATACACAATACTGTTCAGCCATAAAAAAGAATGAAATAATGTCATTTACAGCAACATGGATACAACTGGAGATTAGCATACTAAGTGAAGTAAGTCAGAAAGAGAAAGACAAATACCATATGATATCACTTATATGTGTAATCTAAAATATGACACAAATGAACTTATCTACAAAACTGAAACAGACTCATAGACAAAGGGAACAGACTTGTGGTTGCCAAGGGGAAGCGGGGAGGGAGAGGGATGGACTGGGGTTGGTAGATGCAAACTATTACATTTAGAATGGGTAAACAACAAGGTCCTACTGTAGAGCACAGGGAACTATATTCAATATCCTGTGATCAACTATAATGGAAAAGAATATAAAAAAAGAATGTCTACGTGTGTATTACTGAGTCACTTTGCTGCACAGCAGAGATTGGCACAAAACTGAAAATTAACTATAACTTCAATAAAAAATTTTTTTTAAATAAATTATTTTTATGTAAATGCAGCAGCTCTTAGCTTTTCATAGTTAGTCATTAGACATTCTTAAAATAAATTTATGTTCCTTCTCCTCTACATAAGAGTCTGTGTCACTGGGTAAATTATTTAACCTCCCTGGGCCTTATATTTGTCATCCTTGACATTGAGATGATACTTTAGGTATCGTTTAACTCCAGAATAGTTACGGTTTTGGATAGGGGTTTAACTTTTCCCCTGTAATAAAACTACTACATACTTTGGAAATATTCCAAACAAAAATAATAAAGAATTATTCAGATATTAACAGCTCTGGGAATTTGTGATGCAATACATAATCTTATTCTGTTGCTGAATTTCTTCTTGCCAAAACTTTTAAAAGAACCAACATTTGAAATATGGAAATGGCAAAAATGTTAGTTCAGTAAGATGAGCATTCAGTGGGGGCAGTGCTTAAAACTATGTAAGTGAAAATATGAGTTAAACATTTTAAACAGAATTCAGTTAATAATGGACATGGCTGTAGTAGGCAGATTAATTCCCTCCAAAGATGCCCATATCTAATCTTTACAACTTGTGAATATGTGACCTTACGTGGCAAAGGGACTTTGCAGATATGATTAAGTTAAGGATCCTGAGGTAGGGAGATACCCTGGATTATTCAGGTGGACCCAGTGTGAGCCCAATGGTCCTTATGGTGATCCAGTGGGTAAGACTTTGTGCTCCCAATGCAGGGAGCCAGGGTTTGATCCCTGCTTGGGGAACTAGATCCCGCATGCATGCCGCAATTAACAAGTCCACATGCTGCACTAAGAAGCCCGCATGCCACAACTAAGAAGCCCACATGCCACAACTAAGAAGTCCTCATGCTGCAACTAAAGATCCCACCTGCTGCAATGAAGATCCCCTGTGCCACAACAAAGACCCAGTGCAGCCAAAATAAATAAGTAAGTAAATAAATAAATATTTAAAAAAGAAAAAGGATAGAGGGTCAAAGTCAGAGAAGGATATGTGATGATGGATACAGAGGTTGAAGTGATGTGGCCATGAACCAAGGAATGTAGTTGGCTGAAAAGTAGGAAATGCATTCTCCCCTAGAGGATCCAGCCCCACCAATACCTTGATTTTAGCCCTGTGAGAATCATTTTGGACTTTTGACATTCAGAACTATAAGAGAATAAATTTCTGTTGTTTTAAGCTACTGAGTTTGTGATAATTTGTTATAGCAGCCCTGGGAAACTAACACACATTTTGGTACCTAGAAGTGGGATGCTGCTGTAACAAATACACTAAAATGTGGAAGTGGCTTTGGAGTTGGATAGTGGGTCGGAGCTGGAATAATTTTGAGTAGCATGATAGAAAAAGCCTAGATTGCCTTGAACATAAATGTGACTATTAAAGATTCTTCCAATAGGGCTTATAAGTAACTGATATGGTACAGAAAACCTATTTTGTCTTAGAAAATACCTAAATTGTCATAAACAGCACCATACTCAATGCTGAAAAGCAGAAAGCAGTTCCTTTAAGATCAGGAACAAGACGAGGATGAACACACTTACCACTTTTATTCAGCATAGTTTTGGAAGTCCTAGCCACAAGAATCAGAAAAGAAAAATAAAAGGAATCCAAATTGAAAGGGGAAGAAATAAAGCTCTCACTGGGAATTCACTTGCAGTCTAGTGGTTAGGACTCTGCACTTTCACTGCCAAGGGCACAAGTTCAATCTCTAGTCGGGGAACTAGGATCCTGCAAGCTGCATGGCGTGGCCTAAAAACAAAATAAAACAAACCCCCCCCAAAACAACAACCAATTCTCACTGTTTGCAGATGACATGATACTATATGTAGAAATCCTAAAGTTGCCACCAAAAAACTGTTAGATATAATAAATGAATTCTGTAAAGTTACATGATAAACAATTGATATACAAAAATATGTTGTTTCTATACACCAACAATGGACTATCAGAAAGAGAAATTAAGGAAGCAGTCCCATTTAGAATTGCATCAATAAGAATAAAATACCTAGGAATAAATCCAACCAAGGAGGTAAAAGACCTGCTGTTCAGAAAACTATAAGCCTCTGCTGAAAGAAATTGAAGATGACACAAAATAATGGAAAGATACACTGTGCATATGGACGGGAAGAATTAATATTGTTAAAATAACCACACCTCCAAAGGCAATCTACAGATTCAATGCAATCTCTGTCAAAATACCCACGGCATTTTTCACAGAACTAGAACAAATAATTCTAAAATTTTTATGGAAACACAAAAGATCCTGAGCAGCCAAAACAATCTTGAGAAAGAACAAAGCTGGAGGTATCATGCTCCCTCATTTCAAACTATACTACAAAGCTATAGTAATCAAAATAATATGGTACTGGTGCAAAAACAGACACATAGATCAATGGAACGAAATAGAGATCCCAGAAATAAACCCACACTTATATGATCAATTAATCTCTGACAAATGAGGCAAGAACGTACAATGGGGAAAAGACAGCCTCTTCAATAAATGGTGTTGGGAAAACTGGACAGCTACATGCAAAAGAATCAAACTGGAATACTTTCTCACACCATATACAAAAAAAACCCCTCAAAATAGATTAAAGACTTAAATACAAGACCTGAAACCATAAAACTGCTACAAGAAAACATAGACAGTATGCTCTTTGACATCAGTCTTAGCAATATTTTTTTGGTTATGTCTCCTCAGGCAAGGGAGGTAAAAGCAAAAATAAACAAATGGGACTACATTGAACTAAAAAGCTTTTGCACAGTGAGCTAAACTATCAACAAAAGAAAACAGCCTACTGAATGGGAGAAAATATTTGCAAATGGTATATCCAATAAGGTAACCCCTGGTTAATATACAAAATATACAAATAACTCATTCAACTCAACATCAAAACAAACAACTTGATTAAAAAGTAGACAGAGGATCTGAATAGACATTTTTCCAAAGAAGGCATACAGATAGTCAACAGGCACGTGAAAAGATGCTGAACATCACTAGTGGTCAGGGATATGCAAATCAAAACCGCAAAGAGATACCAGCTCACACCTGTCAGGATGGCTGTTATCAAAGACAACAAGAAAAAAAACCCCAAAAACAAATAACCAGTGTTGGCTAGGATGTAGAGACAAGGGAACCCTCCTGCACAGATGATGCGAATGTAAACTATTGTCGTTGCTATGGAAAATAGTATGGCAGTGTCTCCAAAAATTAAAAATAGAACTAACAGACAATCCAGCAAATCTACTCCTGGGTATTTATCTGAAGAAAATGAAAACAGTAGTTTGAAAAGATATATGCACCCTTATGTTCATTGCAGCATTATTTATAATAGCCAACATATGGAAGCAGCCTAAGTGACTATCAATGGATGAATGGATAAGAAGGTGTGGTATATACATACACAATGGAATATTACTCAGCCATAAAAATATTCTTGCTGTTTGTGACACCGTGGATGGACCTAGAGGGTATCATGCTAAGAAAAATGTCAGGTAAAGAAAGATAAATACCATTGAATGTAAATGAATGAGAAAATATAAACAGATTCATAGATACAGAGAACAAACTGGCGGTTTCCAGAAAGGAGGGGGTGAAGGGCTGAGTGAAATAGGAAGAGAGGTTAAGAAGTACAGTCTTCCAGTTATAAGTCATGGGGTTGTAATGTGCATCATAGGGAATATAGTCGATAACACTAATAAATTGGTATGGTGTTAGGTGGTAACAACTTATTGTGGTGATCATTTTGTAATACATAAAAATATTGAATCACTGTGTCATACAGCTGAAACTAATATAATACTGTAAGTCAATTATACTTCAATAAAAATACTTTATTGCTAAAAACTATCCATCATCTGATCTGAGTCTTCAGAGAGTTACAATCTTTTTGCTGGTGGAGGATTTTGCCTCAATGTCAATGGCTGCTGACTCATCAGGGTAGTATTTGCTGCAGGTTGGGGTGGCCGTGCCAATTTCTTAACATAAGATCATAATGAAGTTCGCTGCATCAACTGACTCTTCCTTTCATGAATGATTTCCCTGTAGCATGCAAGGATGTTTGATAGCATTTTACCCACAGTAAAACTTCTTTCAAAATTGGAGTCAATCCTCTCAAACCCTGCAGCTGCTCTATCAACTAATAAGTTTATGTAATATTTGAAATCCTGTTGTCATTTTAATAATCTTTACAGCATCTTCACCAGGAGTAGATTCCATCTCAAGAAACCACTCTCTTTGCTCATTCGTAAGAAGCATCTCCTCCTCCATTAAAGTTTTATCATGAGACTGCAGCAATTCAGTCACATCTTCAGGCTTCACTCCTAATTCTTGTTCTCTTGCAGTTTCTACCACATCTGCAGTTACTTCCTCCATTGAAGTCTTAAACTCCTCAAAAGTCATTCATGAGGATTGAAATCAACTTCTTCGAAACTCTTGTTAATGTTAATATTTTGACCTCTTCCCATGAATCATAAATGTTCTTAGTGGCATCTAGAATGGTGAATCCTTTCCTGAAGGTTTTCAATTGACTGCCCAGATGCATCAGAGGAATCATAATCTATGACAGCTTAGCCTTACAAATGTATTTCTTAAATTGTAATACTTGAAAGTCAAAATGACTCCTTGATCCATGGGCAGCAGAATGAATATTGTGTTAGCAGGCATGAAATCAACATGAATCTTGTACATCTCTATCGGAGCTCATGGGTGATCAGGTGCTTGTCAGTAATATCTTGAAAAGAATTTTTATTTTTTCTGAATAATATCAACAGTGGACTTAAAATATTCAGTAAACCATGTTGTAAGCAGATGGACTGTCATCCAGGATTTGTTTTTCCATTTTTAGAGCATAGACAGAGTAGATTTAGCATAATTCTTTAGGGCCCTAGGATTTTAAGAATGTTAAGTGAGCATTGGCTTCAACTTGAAGTCACCAGCTGCATTAGTTCCTAATATGAGAGTCAGCCTGTACTTTGGTGCTTTGAAGCCAGGCATTGACTGCTCTTTACCTATGAAAGTCTTCTTCTTCCAATATAAGGCTGTTTCTCTAAATCGAAAATCTGTTGTTTAGTATAGCTACCTTTATTAATTATCTTAGCTAGATCTTCTGAATAACTTGATGCAGCTTCTGCATCAACACTTGCTTCTTCACCTTACACTTTTCTTTAATTTTTTTTTTTTTTCCCAGCACGCGGGCCTCCCACTGCCGTGGCCCCTCACGCCGCGGAGCACAGGCTCCAGACGCGCAGGCCCAGCGGCCATGGCTCAGGGTCCAGCCGCTCCACGGCGTGTGGGATTTTCTCGGACCGGGGCCCGAACCCGTGTCCCCTGCATCGGCAGGCGGACTCCCAACCACTGCGCCACCAGGGAAGCCCCACCTTACACTTTTATATTTTGGAGACAGCTTCTTTCCCTAAACCGCATGAACCAATTTCTGCTAGCCTTAAACTTTTCTTCTGCAGTTTACTTATCTCTCTCAGCTTTCATAGCATTGAAGAGAGTTAGGGACTTGCTCTGGATTAGGCTTTGGCTTAAGGAAATGTTGTGGCTGGTTTAGTCTTCTGTCCAGACCACTGAAACTCTCTACATCAGCAATAAGGCTGTTTCACTTTCTCATTTGTGTGTTCACTGCAGTAGCACTTTAAATTTTCTTCAAGGGCTTTTCCTTGGCATTCACAACTTGGCTGATTGTTTGGAGCAAGAGCCCTAGCTTTTGGACTGTCTCAGCGTTCAGGGTGTCTTCCTCACTAAGCTTAATTGTTTCTAGGCTTTGATTTAAAGTGAGATAACATGCGACTCTTCCTTTCACTTGAACACTTATAGGCCACTGTAGAGTTATTAATTGGCATAATTTCAATATTGTTGTGTCATGGAAAAAGGAGGCCTGAGGAGAGGAATAGAAAGGCTGGTTGGTGGAGCAGTCGGAACACACACATTTATCCACTGTTTTCCTTTTTACTTGGGCACTGTTCATGGAGCTCCCAAACAATTACAATAGTAACATCAAAGATCACTGATCACAGATCACCACAATATAATAATAATGAAAAAGTTTGAAATATTGTGAATTATCAAAATGTGACATGGAGACATGAAGTGAGCAAATGCTTTGGAACAAAGGCAGTTATAGACTTATTCATTGCAGGGTTGCCAGAAACTTTGAATTGGTACAAAATCTGTGAGCACAGTTACGTGCATCGCAATAAAATGAGGTATGGCTGTAAATGTATAATAATGTAAACGTATAATGTGTATAAGTATATATGCATATATATATATATATATATATACAGTGTGTATTTTTAATTCTGTAATTTATCCTGGGTTCCTTCCCGCTCCCAAATTAATGATCAGTTGTACCAGCACCATTCATTGAATAGTCCAGCCTTTCTCAATTGATTTTTTTTTTTTTTGGCTGCGTTGGGTCTTCGTTGCTGTGCGCAGGCTTTCTCTCTAGTTGTGGCGAGCAGGGGCTACTCTTCGTTGTGGTTCTCAGGCTTCTCACTGCAGTGGCTTCTCTTGTTGTGGAGCACGGGCTCTAGGCGCACGGGCTTCAGTAGTTGTGGCACGCGGACTCAGTAGTTGTGGCTTGCGGGCTGTAGAGTGCAGGCTCAGTAGCTGTGGCATATGGGCTTAGTTGCGCCATGGCATGTGGGATCTTCCCAGACCAGGGCTCGAACCCATGTCCCTTGCATTGGCAGGTGGATTCTTAACCACTGCGCCACCAGAGGAGTCCCTCTCTATTGATTTTAAATGTTACATTTGCGTACATTTCCCTGTTGAACTTAAAAAAAAATTGTGGTTAAATACACATTTAATATAGTAACCATTTTAAAGTATACCACCACACTACTTTCTATCTCTTGATTTTGACTACTCTACCTCACTTAAGTGGGATCATATCAGTATTTGTCTTTTTGTGACTGGCTGTTTTACTTAGCATAATGTCCTGAAGGTTTATCCACATTATAGCATGTTTTAGAATTTCCTTCCTTTTTACAGCTGAGTAATATTCCATTGTATCTGTGTACCACATTTTGTTATCCATTCATCCACTGATGGATTCTTGGGTGGTTTCCACCTTTTGGGTCTTGTGAATAATGCTTCTGTGAATATGGATGTGCAAATACCTCTTTGAGATCCTACTTTAAGTTCTTCGGATAAATACACAGTAGTGAAATTTCTGGATCATATGGAAATTCTAGTTTTAATTTTTCGAGGAACCACCAGACTGTTTTCTATAGTTCCGCACATCATTCATTTCCACCAGCAATGTACAAGTGTTCCAATTTCTCCACATTCTCATCAACACTTGTTATTTTCTGTTTTTTTTTTTTTTTTGATAGTAGCTACTCTAATGGGCTTCAGGTGACATTTCATTGTAATGTTAATTTGCATTTCTCTAACAATTAAGTGATGTTGAGCATATTTTCATATGCTTGTTGGTCATTTGTATATCTTCTTTGAAGAATCTCTATTCAAGTCCTGTATCCATTTTAAACATTTGATTGTTATCTTTTTTTTTCTTTTTAGTTTTAACATCTTTATTGGACTACAATTGCTTTAAAATGGTGTGTTAGTTTCTGCTGTATAACAAAGTGAATCAGCTATACGTATTCATATATATTCATATATCATATATATATATTCATATATCTCCTCCCTCTGTGTCTCCCTCCCACCCCTCTAGGTGGTCACAGAGCACCAAGCTGATCACCCTGTGCTGTGCGGCTGCTTCCCACTAGCTAAATATTTTATATTTGGTAGTGTATATATGTCCATGCCATTCTCTCACTTCATCCTAGCTTACCCTTTTCCTCCCGACGTCCTGTAGTCCATTCTCTACATCTGCATCTTTATTCCTGTCCTGCCCCTAGGATCTTCAGAACCTTTTCTTTTTTGTTGTTTTTAGATTCCATATATATGTGTTAGCATACGGTATTTGTTTTTCTGTTTCTGACTTACTTCACTCTGTATGATAGACTCTAGGTCCATCCACCTCACTACAGATAACACAGTTTTATTTCTTTTTATGGCTGAGTAATATTCCATTGTATATATGTGCCACATCTTCTTTATCTGTTCATCTGTTGATGGACACTTAGGTTGCTTCCATGTCCTGGCCATTGTAAATAGAGCTGCAATGAACATTGTGCTACATGACTCTTTGAATTATGATTTTTTTCAGGGTATATGCCCAGTAGTGGGATTGCTGGGTCATATGGTAGTTCTAGTTTTAGTTTTTATAGGAACCTCCATACTGTTCTCCATAGTGGCTGTATCAATTTACATTCCCACCAACAATGCAAGAGGGATCCCTTTTCTCCACACCCTCTCCAGCATTTATTGTTTGTAGATTTTTTGATGATGGCCATTCTGACTGGTGTGAGGTGATACCTCATTGTAGTTTTGATTTGCATTTCTCTAATGATTAGTGACGTTGAGCATCCTTTCAAGTGTTTGTTGCAATCTGTATATCTTCTTTGGAGAAATGTCTATTTAGGTCTTCTGCCCATTTTTTTTTTTTGCGGTACGCGGGCCTCTCACCACTGTGGCCTCTCCCGTTGCGGAGCAGACTCAGCGCAGGCTCAGCAGCCATGGCTCACGTGCCCAGCTGCTCCGCAGCATGTGGGATCCTCCCAGACTGGGGCACGAACCCATGTCCCCCACATTGGCAGGCGGACTCTCAACCACTGCGCCAGCAGGGAAGCCCTCTGCCCATTTTTTGATTGGGTTGTTTGCTTTTTTGATATTGAGCTGCATGAGCTGCTTGTATATTTTGGAGATAAATCCTTTGTCAGTTACTTCATTTGGAAATATTTTCTCCCATTCTGAGGGTTGTCTTTTCATCTTGTTTATGGTTTCCTTTGCTGTGCAAAAGCTTTTAAGTTTCATTAGGTCCCATTTGTTTACTTTTGTTTTTATTTCCATTTCTTTAGGAGGTGGGTCAAAAAGGATCTTGCTGTGATTTATGTCATAGAGTGTTCCACCTATGTTTTCCTCTAAGAGTTTTATAGTGTCTGGCCTTACATTTAGGTCTTAATCCATTTTGAGTTTATTTTTGTGTATGGTGTTACAGAGTATTCTAATTTCATTCTTTATATGTAGCTGTCCAGTTTTCCCAGCACCACTTATTGAAGAAACTGACTTTTCTTCATTGTATATTCTTGCCTCCTTTGTCATAGATTAGGTGACCATATGTGCATGAGTTTATCTCTGGGCTTTCTGTCCTGTTCCATAGATCTATATTTCTGTTTTTGTGCCAGTATCATACTGTTTTTTGTTTTTTGTTTTCAAATTGAAGCTTCTTTTATTTTTTATTATCACATCCCACTAAAAATATAAATAGTTCCCTGTGCTATATACTACATCCTTGTTTCTTATCTATTTTTCTTTACATCTTTATTGGAGTATAATTGCCTTACAATGGTGTGTTAGTTTCTGCTTTATAACAAAGTCAATCAGTTATACATATACATATGTTCCCATATCTCTACCCTCTTGCGTCTCCCTCCCTCCCACCCTCCCTATCCCACCCCTCTAGGTGGTCACAAAGCACCGAGCTGATCTCCCTGTGCTATGTGGCTGCTTCCTACTAGCTATCTATTTTACGTTTGGTAGTGTATATATGTCCATGCCACTCTCTCACTTTGTCACAGCTTACCCTTCCCCCTCCCCGTGTCCTCACGTCCATTCTCTAGTAGGTCTGTGTCTTTATTCCTGTCTTACCCTTACATTCTTCATGACATTTTTTTTTCTTAAATTCCATATATATGTGTTAGCATACGGTATTTGTCTTTCTCTTTCTGACTTACTTCACTCTGTATGACAGACTCTAGGTCCATCCACCTCATTACAAATAGCTCAATTTCGTTTCTTTTTATGGCTGAGTAATATTCCATTGTATATATGTGCCACATTTTCTTATTCATTAATCCGATGATGGACACTTAGGTTGTTTCTGTCTCCTGGCTATTGTAAATAGAGCTGCAATGAACATTTTGGTACATGACTCTTTTTGAATTATGGTTTTCTCAGGGTATATGCCCAGTAGTGGGATTTCTGGGTCATATGGTAGCTCTGTTTGTAGTTTTTTAAAGAACCTCCATACTGTTCTACATAGTGGCTGTACCAATTCACATTCCCACCAGCAGTGCAAGAGTGTTCCCTTTTCTCCACACCCTCTCCAGCATTTATTGTTTCTAGATTTTTTGATCATGGCTGTTCTGACTGGTGTGAGATGATATCTCATTGTAGTTTTGATTTGCATTTTGATTTGCATTGATGTTGAGCATTCTTTCATGTGTTTGTTTGCAGTCTGTATATCTTCTTTGGAGAAATGTTTATTTAGGTCTTCTGCCCATTTTTGGATTGGGTTGTTTGTTTTTTTGTTATTGAGCTGCATGAGCTGCTTGTAAAATTGGAGATTAATCCTTTGTCAGTTGCTTCATTTGCAAATATTTTCTCCCGTTCTGAGGGTTGTCTTTTGGTCTTCTTTATGGTTTCCTTTGCTATGCAAAAGCTTTGAAGTTTCATTAGGTCCCATTTGTTTATTTTTGTTTTTATTTGCATATCTCTAGGAGGTGGGTCAAAAAGGATCTTGCTGTGATTTATGTCATAGAGTGTTCTGCCTGTGTTTTCCTCTAAGAGTTTGATAGTTTCTTGCCTTACATTTACGTCCTTAATCCATTTTGAGCTTATTTTTGTGTATGGTGTTAGGGAGTGATCTAATCTCGTACTTTTACATGTACCTGTCCGGTTTTCCCAGCACCACTTATTGAAGAGGCTGTCCTTTCTGCACTGTACATTCCTGCCTCCTTTATCAAAGATAAGGTGACCATATGTACATGGGTTTATCTCTGGGCTTTCTATCCTGTTCCATTGATCTGTATTTCTGTTTTTGTGCCAGTACCATACTGTCTTGATTACTGTAGCTTTGTAGTATAGTCTGAAGTCAGGGAGCCTGATTCCTCCATCTCCGTTTTCATTTCAAGATTGCTTTGGCTATTCGGGGTCTTTTGTGTTCCCATACAAATTGTAAAATTTTTTGTTCTAATTCTGTGAAATATGCCAGTGGTAGTTTGATAGGGATTGCACTGAATCTGTAGAGTGCTTTGGGTAGTAGAGTCATTTTCACACTGTTGATTCTTCCAATCCAAGAACATGGTATATCTCGCCATCTATTTGTATCATCTTTAATTTCTTTTGTGAGTGTCTTAAAATTTTCTGCATACAGGTGTTTTGTCTCCTTAGGTAGGTTTATTCCTAGATATTTTATTCTTTTTGTTGCAATGGTAAATGGGAGTGTTTTCTTGATTTCACTTTCAGACTTTTCATCATTAGTATATAGGAAGGCCAGAGATTTCTGTGCATTAATTTTGTATCCTGCTACTTTACCAAATTCATTGATTAGCTCTAGTAGTTTTCTGGTAGCATCTTCAGGATTCTCTATGAATAGTATCATGTCATCTGCAAACAGTGACAGCTTTACTTCTTCTTTTCTGATTTGAATTCCTTTTATTTCCTTTTCTTCTCTGATTGCTGTGGCTAAAACTTCCAAAACTATGTTGAATAAGAGTGGTGAGAGTGGGCAACATTGTCTTGTTCCTGATCTTAGTGGAAATGCTTTCAGTTTTTCACCATTGAGGACGATGTTGGCTGTGGGTTTGTCATATATGGCCTTTATTATGTTGAGGAAAGTTCCCTCTATGCCTACTTTTCGAGGGTTTTCATCATAAATGGGTGTTGAATTTTGTCGAAAGCTTTCTCTGCATCTATTGAGATGACCATATGGATTTTCTCCTTCAATTTGTTAATATGGTGTATCACATTGACTAATTTGTGTATATTGAAGAATCCTTGCATTCCTGGGATAAACCCCACTTGATCATGGTGTATGATCCTTTTAATGTGCTGTTGGATTCTGTTTGCTAGTATTTTGTTAAGGATTTTTGCATCTATGTTCATCAGTGATATTGGCCTGTAGTTTTTTTCTTTGTGACATCCTTGTCTGGTTTTGGTATCAGGGTGATGGTGGCCTTGTAGAATGAGTTTGGGAGTGTTCCTCCCTCTGCTATATTTTGGAAGAGTTTGAGAAGGATAGGTGTTAGCTCTTCTCTAAACGTTTGATATAGAATTCGCCTGTGAAGCCATCTGGTCCTGGGCTTTTGTTTGTTGGAAGATTTGTAATCACAGTTTCAGTTTCAGTGCTTGGTATTGGTCTGTTCATATTTTCTGTTTCTCCATGATTCAGTCTTGGCAGTTTGTGCATTTCTAAGAATTTGTCCATTTCTTCCAGGTTGTCCATTTTATTGGCATAGAGTTGCTTGTAGTAATCTCTCATGATCTTCTGTATTTCTGCAGTGTCAGTTGTTTCTTCTCCTTTTTCATTTCTATTTCTATTGATTTGAGTCTTCTCCCTGTTTCTTGATGAGTCTGGCTAATGGTTTATCAATTTTGTTTATCTTCTCAAAGAACCAGCTTTTAGTTTTATTGATCTTTGCTATCATGTCCTTCATTTCTTTTTCATTTATTTCTGATCTTTATGATTACTTTCCTTCCGCTAACTTTGGGGTTTTTTTGTTCTTCTTTCTCTAATTGCCTTAGGTACAAGGTTAGGTTGTTTATTCGAGATGTTTCCTGTTTCTCCAGGTAGGATTGTATTGCTATAAACTTCCCTCTTAGAACTTCTTTTACTGCATCCCATAGGTTTTGGGTCATCGTGTCTCCATTGTCATTTGTTTCTAGGTATTTTTTGAATTCCTCTTTGATTTCTTCAGTGATCAGTTCGTTTTTAAGTAGTGTATTTTTTAGCCTCCATGTGTTTGTATTTTTTACAGATCTTTTCCTGTAATTGATATCTAGTCTCATAGAGTTGTGGTCGGAAAAGATACTTGATACAATTTCAATTTTCTTAAATTTACCAAGGCTTGATTTGTGACCCAAGATATGAACTATCCTGGAGAATGTTCCATAAGAACTTGAGGAAAATGTGTATTCTGTTGTTTTTGTATCAAATGTCCTATAAATATCAGTTGAGTCCATCTTGTTTAATGTATCATTTAAGGCTCTTGTTTCCTTATTTATTTTCATTTTGGATGATCTGTCCATTGGTGAAAGTGGGGTGTTAAAGTCCCCTACTATGAATGTGTTACTGCTGATTAACCCTTTTATGGCTGTTAGTATTTGCCTTATGTATTGAGGTGCTCCTATTTGGGTGCATAAATATTTACAATTGTTTCATGTTCTTCTTGGATAGATCCCTTGATCATTATGTAGTGTCCTTCTTTGTCTCTTGTAATAGTCTTTATCTTAAGGTCTATTTTGTCTGATATGGGAATTGCTTCTCCAGCTTTCTTTTGGTTTCCATTTGCATGGAATATCTTTTTCCATCCCCTCACTTTCAGTCTGTATGTGTCTCTATGTCTGAAGTGGGTCTCTTGTAGGCAGCATATATATGGGTCTTGTTTTTGTATCCATTCAGCCCGTCTGTGTCTTTTGGTGGGAGCATTTATTCCATTGACATTTAAGGTAATTATCGATATGTATGTTCCTATTCCCATTTTCTCAATTGTTTTGGGTTCGTTATTATAGGTCTTTTCCTTCTCCTGTGTTTCTTGCCTAGAGAAGATCCTTTAACATTAGTTGTAAAGCTGATTTGGTGGTGCTGAAGTCTTTCAGCTTTTGCTTGTTTGTAAAGGTTTTAATATCTCCATCAAACCTGAATGAGATCCTTGCTGGGTACAGTAATTTTTCAACTTCATCACTTTAAATATGTCCTGCCAGTCCCTTCTGGCTTGCAGAGTTTCTGCTGGAAGATCTGCTGTTAACCTTATTGGGATTCCCTTGTGTGTTATTTGTTGTTTCTCCCTTGCTGCTTTTAATATGTTTTCTTTGTATTTAATTATTGACAGTTTGATTAATATGTGTCTTGGCGTGTTTCTCCTTGGATTTATCCTGTATGGGACTCTCTGCTTCCTGGACTTGATTAACTATTCCCTTTCCCATATTAGGGAAGTTTTCAATTATAATCTCTTCAAATATTTTCTCAATCCCTTTCTTTTTCTCTTCTTCTTCTGGAACCCCTATAATTCGAGTGTTGATTTGTTTAATGTTGTTCCAGAAGTCTGTGTCCTCAGTTCTTTTCATTCTTTATTCTTTATTCTGCTCTGCAGCAGTTATTTCCACTATTTTATCTCTAGGTCACTTATCCATTCTTCTGCCTCAGTTTTTCTACTATTGATCCCTTCTAGAGTATTTTTAATTTCATTTATTGTGTTTTTCATCATTGCTTGTTTCATCTTTAGTTCTTCTAGGTCCTTGTTAAATGTTTCTTGCATTTTCTCTATTCTATTTCCAAGATTTTGGATCATCTTTACTATCATTATTCTGAATTCTTTTTCAGGTAGACTGCCTATTTCCTCTTCATTTGTTAGGTCTGGTGCATTTTTATCTTGCTCCTTTATCTGCTGTGTGTTTTTCTGTCTTCTCATTTTGCTTATCTTACTGTGTTTGGGGTCTCCTTTTTGCAGGCTGCAGGTTCGTAGTTCCCATTGTTTTTGGTGTCTGTCCCCAGTGGCTAAAGTTGGTTCAGTGGGTTGTGTAGGCTTCCTGGTGGAGGGGTCTAGTGCCTGTGGTCTGGTGGATGAGGCTGAATCTTGTCTTTCTTGTGAGCAGGTCCACGTTTTGTGGTGTGTTCTGGGGTGTCTGTGGACTTACTGTGATTTTAGGCAGCCTTCCTGCTAATGGGTGGTATCGTGTTCCTGTCTTGCTAATTGTTTGGCATAGGGTGTCCAGCCCTGTAGGTTGCTTGTCGTTGAGTGAAGCTGGGTGTTGGTGTTGAGATGGAGATCTCTGGGAAATTTTCGCCATTTGATATTACATGGAGCTGGGAGGTCTCTTGTGGATCAATGTCCTGAAGTTGGCTCTCCCACCTCAGAGGCAGAGCACTGACTCCTGGCTGAAGCACTAAGAGGGTTTCATCCACATGGCTCAGAATGAAAGGGAGGAAAATTAGAAATAAATAAAGAAAGAAAGAAAGAGAGAGAGAGAGAGAGAGAGAGAGAGAGAGGGAGGGAGGGAGGAAGGAAAGAAAGAAAGAGAAGATAAAATAAAGTAAAATAAAGTAAGGTAAAATAAAATAAAGTTATTAAAATAAAAAGATAATTATTAAGAAAAAAATTTTTTTAAAAATTAAAAAAATAAAAACCAGACAGGTAGAACCGTAGGACCAATGGTGAAAGCAAAGATATACAGACAAAATCTCACACAGAAGCATACACATACACACTCACAAAAAGGGGAAAACGGGAAAAAATAATAAATCTTGCTTTCAAAGTCCACTTCCTCAATTTGGGATGATTCGTTGTCTATTCAGGTATTCTACAGTTGCAGGGTACATTAAGTTGATTGTGGAGATTTAATCCGCTGCTCCTGAGGCTGCTGGGAGAGATTTCCCTTTCTCTTCTTTGCTCACACAGCTCCCGGGATTCAGCTTTGGATTTGGCCCTGCGTCTGCCTGTAGCTCGCCAGAGGGCATCTGTTCTTCGCTCAGACAGGATGGGGTTAAAGGAGCCACTTATTTGGGGGCTCTGGTTCACTCAGGGAGGGGGGAGGGAGGATCACGGAGTGCAGGGTGAGCCTGCGGCGGCAGAGGACGGAATGATTTTGCACCAGCCTGAGGCGTGCCGTGCGTTCTCCTGGGGAAGTTGTCCCTGCACCCCGGGACCCTGGCAGTGGCAGGCTGCACAGGTTCCCCGGAAGGGAGGTGTGGATAGTAACCTGTGCTCGCACACAGGCTTCTTGGTGGCAGCAGCAGCAGCAGCCTTAGCATCTCATGCCCATCTCTGGGGTCTGCGCTGTTAGCCACAGCTCGCGCCCGTCTCTGGAGCTCCTTTAGGCAGTGCTCTTAATCCCCTCTCCTCGCGCACCAGGAAACAAAGAGGGAAGAAAATGTCTCTTGCCTCTTCGGCAGGTCCAGACTTTTTCCCGGACTCCCTCCCAGCTAGCCGTGGTGCACTAACCCCTTCAGGCTGTGTTCACGCCACCAGTCCTCTCCCTGCACTCCGACTGAAGCCCGAGCCTCAGCTCCCACCCTCGCCTGCCCCGGCGGTTGAGCAGACAAGCCTCTCGGGCTGTTGAGTGCTGGTTGACACTGATGCTCTGTACGGAAATTTCTGCGCTTTGCCCTCTGCACCCCTGTTGCTGCACTCTCCTCCGTGGCTCCGAAGCTCCCCCACTCCGCCACCCACAGTCTCTGCCCGCAAAGGGGCTTCTAGTGTGTGCAAACCTTTCATCCTTCATGGCTCCCTCCCACTGATGCAGGTCCCGTCCCTATCCTTTTGTCTCTGTTTTTTCTTTTTTCTTTTGCCCTACCCAGGTATGTGGGGAGTTTCTTGCCTTTTGGGAGGTCTGAGGTCTTCTGCCAGCATTCAGTAGGTATTCTGTAGGAGTTGTTCCATGTTTAGATGTATTTCTGATGTATCTGTTACTGTTTGAGGGTCTCCTGCTGCTACTGTTGGGGGGCAGCAGTGGCTCACCATGGGGACAAGGGCACTGGCAGCAGAAGTTCTGGGAAGTACTCCTTGGTGAGCCCTCCAGGAGTCTGCCATTAGCCCTACCAAAGGGCTTGTAGGCTCTCGCTTATCTATTAACATACTGTTTTGATGACTGTAGCTTTGTAGTATAGTCTGAAGTCTGGGAGCCTCATTCCTTCAGCTCCGTTTTTCTTTCTCATGATTGCTTTGGCTATTTGGAGTCTTTTGTGTTTCCATGCAAATTAAAAATTTTTTTTGCTCTAATTCTGTGAAAAAATTCCATTGGTAGTTTGGTAGGAATTGTATTCAATCTGTAGATTGCTTTGGGTAGTATAGTCATTTTGAGTATATTGATTCTTCTGATCAAAGAACAATGTATCACTTCATACTGGTCAGAATGACCATTATCAAAAAATCTACAAACCATAAGTGCTAGAGAGGGTGTGGGGAAAAAGGAACCCTCCTACACTGTTGGTAGGAATGTAAATTGGTACAGCCACTAAGGAGAACAGTATGGAGGTTGCTTTAAAAACTAAAAGTAGAGCTACCATATGATCCTGTAATCCTACTCCTGGATATACATTGGGAGAAAACCATAATTCGAAATGATACATGCACCCTAGTGTTCATTGCAGCACTATTTACAATAACCAGGAGATGGAAGCAATCTTTATGTCCATTGACAGAGGAATGGATAAAGAAGATGTGATACATATATACAATGGAATATCACTCAGCCATAAAAAAGAATGAAATATTGCCATTTGCAGCAATATGGATGGACCTAGAGATTGTCATACTGAGTGAAGTCAGTCAGACAGAGAAGGACAAATACCATATGATATCGCTTATATGTGGAATCTAAAAAAATGGTACAAATGAACTTATTTACAAAACAGAGATAGAGTCACAGATGTAGAAAACAAACTTACGGTTACCAGGGTGGAAAGCGGGGGTGGGAGCAGGGATAAATTGGGAGATTGGGATTGACATATACACTACTATATATAAAATAGATAACTAATAAGGACCTATTGTATAGCACAGGTAACTCTTTTCAGTACTCTGTAATGACTTATATGGGAAAATAATATAAAAAAGAGTGGATATATATATAACTGATTCACTTTGCTGCACAGCAGAAACTAACACAACATTGAATATCAAGTATACTTTAATAAAAATTTTTAAAAAGTTTATGTCTAGGTGTGGGGTTTTAAAAATGTGTCATGGTGCACATAAGTCATCCCATTTGATATCAAGATTTTGTCCTTCAGTTTTGGAAAATACTTTTCTATTTTTTTCTTTGATTTATTTCTTCCTTCACTTTTATGCTTCTCTTTTTACCTGAGTATTTACTAATTTGGTGTTGAAGTATCTGCATTCATCATTTTTGTCTTTCATTTTTCCTCTCTTTGGTTTTTCATTCTCTACTTTATTTTCCCATTCTTTATTGATTTTTATATTTTAGTATCACATTACTTCCTAAGAGTTTTTTTTTCTTATTGAGTTTTTTTTTTCTGAAAACATCCTGTTCTGTACTTTTTAAAAAATAAATTTATTGGGGCTTCCCTGGTGGCGCAGTGGTTGAGAGTCTGCCTGCCAATGCAGGGGACACGGGTTCGAGCCCTGCCTGGTCTGGGAAGATCCCACATGCTGCGGAGCAACTAGGCCCGTGAGCCACGGCTACTGAGCCTGCGCGTCCGGAGCCTGTGCTCCGCAACAAGAGAGGCCGCGATAGTGAGAGGCCCGCGCACCGTGATGAAGAGAAAAAAAAAAAAAAAAAGAAAAAGAAAAAAGAAAAAGAAAAAAAAAAAAAAAAAAAAAAAATAAATTTATTTATTTATTTATTTATTTATTGCTGTCTTGGATCTTCATTGCTGTGTGCTGGCTTTCTCTAGTTGCGGTGAGCCGGGGCTACTCTTTGTTGTGGTGCACGGGCTTCTCTTGTTGCAGAGCATGGGCTCTAGGTGCTCGGGCTTCAGTAGTTGCGGCTCGTGGGCTCAGTAGTTGTGGCTCTTGGGCTTTAGAGTGCAGGCTCAGTAGATGTGGTGCATCGGCTTAATTGCTCCGCAGCATGTGGAATCTTCCCGGATCAGGGCTTGAACCCATGTTCCCTGCATTGGCAGGCAGATTCTTAACCAGTGTGCCACCAGGGAAGTCCCCTGTTCCGTACTTTTTGGCTATGGATATTTACTTGTAAGAGCTGTTGTAAGAATGTATTTCAAATCTCATGAGTCATATTGCAGAAAGAATGCTTTTATGCTTAGCAGAGAATGTAAAGTTGGTAGGCTTCTGGTCAATCAGCTTATAAAGGGAGTAACCATTTGGCTGAGTTAGAGGTGACAAGTGCATGACCACAGAATATTTTTTGACAGAGTGGAACACGTTGCAAGTTTTGAGTTTTTAGTGAGTTTTTAGCTAATTTTTTCAGGATCTTAATTCATTAACATGGTGTTTGAGAATTACCTACAATATGGCTCATGTTACTCTCCCCTCTGTCATGCTGAAAACTAGAGTAATTGCCAGGAGCTGGAACATATATCAACTTTCCAGATTCTGAGCGTTTCCATAAGTCTTTTTCCAGTACCTGAAATGCTCTTCATTTTTTCAAAATCTATTAACCTACCCATCCGTAGTAGGTACACAACAAATATTTCCTCTCATGCTTTTCAAACCGAAGAGACATATGGTGTCTGTATGCAAATTTGGAAAAGGAATAAATGAGAAAATAAATATTTTCTCTTGAAGACCTTCCCTGAGAAAAAAAATGATTACAACTGGAAGAATAATAATTCCCTAATTTGGATGTGTTCTAAGAAGGCATGCTTGGTGCCCTACCTCATCTCTCACAAGCAGCCTTTAAGATGAAGAAACTGAGGTGCAGAGAAGCTAATTAACTTGTTTATGGTGATATAGTTATGAACTAGCAGAGATGAATATTCCATCTCGGGTCTATTTGGCCCTATAGCCCAGAGGTCCTCCTTATTTTTTTAACTCTTTATCATTCAATCATGCCTTCTAAGAGTACTATTCACATGTATATCTTCAGATGTTTTTTCAACAAAAGCGTGGAAATTGGTTGACCCAGCCCTTCCTCCCTTGGAAAAGGGCATATCTGATTGTGTCAAAGATAACTGCTGAATGTCAATTGATCATCAGTTCTATTAGGAAAAGAATTAGTGACAGTTTCTGATTATTTTAGTGTCTCCAGAAAATTCTTTTGTGGCTTATTCTGAGTTTGATCTTAGTTGCAATTAGGAATGGATTCTCTATTTACATTTAGAAATCCATTTCATATTTCTCTGTTTTTCTCTTTGTTAGTTTAATTGCATGGGTTATTCTTTCATTACTTTGCCTGCCTGATATTTCATTGTTGAATATCTGCATTTTAATTTTAAATGTGGTTCCTTTTCATATAATCTGGAAGTATGGATAGGATTTTAAAAAATGGTAACAGCTTGGTATAATCAAAAGAGTCAGGTAGACCTAAGTTTAAATCTTAGCTTTGCAACTTAGTAGGAATATGCCTTTGATCAATCTAATAACCTGTCTATACTTTTTTCATCATTTGTAAAAGAGGGAACTTATACTTACCTTATAGGGTGATATGGAAGTTAGAGAATGTGTTTAAAACACATAGAATAATGCCAGACCCATAGTAGCCTCTCAATAAATGGCAGCCATTATTTTTTGATCCCTTTTAAAAGTATAAACCATTATACCTTTTAAGAAGTCATCTGCTTCAATATCCCCAGGGATGAAAGCATGTTCTGTAAATTCCCCGCTCTAACAGACACAAGCTGTGGGACCTCAGAAATAAATTAGTTCGAGTCTTTATTTCATCATTTGTAACATGAGGATAATAATATTACCTACATCCTAGTGACATAGTGAGAAATAAATGACATATACTGCTTATATTAAGTACTTGTAATAGTGTATAACACTCAGTAAATGCTCAATAAATGTTAACTAGTAGTAGAAACAGTAAGAGTAGAGCACTTCCTAATAATAATAAATCCTGAGTCACCTGCTGTATTTTTTCCATAGCAAAAGTTGTTCAAATTCTTCCTTATCTGTGATAATTAATCATAATGAAGAATGTAATGCAATGTGAATTACTTTTTAACTTGATTTAAAAAGTAATTTTAGGGCTCCCCTGGTGGCGCAGTGGTTGAGAGTCCGCCTGCTGATGCAGGGGACATGGGTTCGTGCCCCGGTCCGGGAAGATCCCACATGCTGCGGAGTGGCTAGGCCCGTGAGCCATGGCCGCTGAGCCTGCATGTCCGGAGGCTGTGCTATGCAACGGGAGAGGCCACAGCAGTGAGAGGCCCACATACTACAGAAAAACCCCCCCAAAAAACAGTAATTTTAAATTACAGTAATTTAGCCAGCAACCCACTCTAGCTACCTACCTACACTTGTAAGCCCTTAATAGATATTTGCTGAATGAATCGTCTGTGGCATGGGTCTGCAAACTCTCTCTTGTACAGGTCAAGTAGTGAATATTTTAGGCTTTGATGCCATATGATCTCTGTTGTAATTTATTTAATAAAAACCTTGTTTATGAAAATGGGCAGTAAGTTGGATTTTTGCTGAAGTTTACTGACCACTGGTCTATGGAATAAAGAAATTAGAACCCTAACACTGATAGTGAAATCCATGTCAGTATGGGTCTACTTGGAAATACTTCCAGGTGAGAAAATGTTTTATCCTGTCGAGAAAAATGGAAACTTAGAGAAAAGGCAAAAGTGTATTCCCTATAGGTAAGAAGTCTCCAAAGTGCCAGTTTCTAAACTTTTAAGCTCAAAGCACAATTTCTCAGAGATAATTTTAGATGTTCAACTTAAACACATTTTTCAGCAACTGAAACCACATTACAGTTGGTATAGAACTACTCTGGATTTTTAGAAACTATATTCTAAATGAGAGGTATACCCTCTGTGGCATGTGAGATGGGTACTTCTTCCAAGTGTTAGTGAACAACTAGTTGGTGCAAAACTATTAATCTATAGAAGTTAAGGCCCAGTGCAAATGCTTTTTCCTTCCTAAAGTCTTACTCAGTCCTCCCCTGCTAGAAACAATCTCCTTTTTCTTAATATTCAAATAACTTATTTTTGACATCTGTGGATCTCTCCCGTTTAATATTGTTATTTATATAGTTATCTAGTATCTATTCTTTTAGGTTGTAAGCTGCCTGAAGGCAGTGTCTGTGTTTGACAGATGTTTATGCTCCAGCATGCTCTGCCTTATGCCTTGCATGCAGCAGGCACTCAGGCCATGCTTATTGAATTCCGAATTTTTTTGTGTCCTTATAGGGAGATAAGCTAGAATGGTATAAAAAGCATTCTCTTTGGCAATCTGAGTTCTAATTCTCTCTTGATCACTTGCTAACAATATATCCAGCCTCTCTGAATCAGCCTTGATTTGCACATTTGTAAAATGAGCATAATTCCAACACTACATTGTTTTGTGAGGATTAAATGAGTTAACAAATGTCAGGTGCCTACAGAAAACCTAGCATATAAAACATTAGCCTTTATTATGTCTAAAGGATGTTTTCAGTTTTTCTTTTTGTTTTATCCACTATTCTATGATACAAATATTCTAAAAAGGACTAATTAATAATAAGTAAATGTCAACAATGCAAAAAAAGGCAAATGACATCTCCATTGAGTGGGAATTAATAAAATGTTATCATGTTGTTTTCTGCATCTGTCAACAATTTTTTTTTTTTTTTTTTCTGTTCGCGGGCCTCTCACTGTTGTGGCCTCTCCCATTGCGGAGCACAGGCTCCGGATGCGCAGGCTCAGCAGCCATGGCTCACGGGCCCAGCCGCTCCGCGGCATGTGGGATCTTCTCGGACCGGGGCACGAACCTGTGTCCCCTGTATCGGGAGGCAGACTCTCAACCACTGCGCCACCAGGGAAGCCCCCATCAACAAATATTTTATCCATTATACTTCTTACAGTTACCTTAGCAGTGAAGATGAAGCTCTATTTAATTTGAATGAACTCCTAGAAGGAGTTCTATTTCTTGCTTTAATTCTGTGTCCAAAGTGAGATTTGGTTCTACTTACTAGGCTTCTACATTCTGAAAACAGGTAAAATTAATAGGAATTATAAGGAAACTTGTTAAAAGAAAAAGTGGTATCCATTATCTTTTTATATCCTAGTAATGATCAATATGTATTTTATACTGGAAGGGAGAAACAACCATAAATAGATGAAAGATATCACCAGCCTTATTCTTTTCTTTATTTCTGACATGTTTGTGTCTAGGTATGATAATGCACCACAACTCTTCTGTGAGACTCTGCAATCCAGCCCTGCTCAGACTAGGTCAGTGATATTCCCTTCTCCATGTGCCTCTTTCCCCTGTTCTCCTGCTTCTTACCAAACCCAGCTTTCTAGGATGGTTTTGCACTCAGCCTAATTGTGTCAGTCAGCCCCTGCAGCCTCTTGCTAGTAGCTTAACATATTAGAAAAGTGAGAAAAAAATTGCTTCTTACTGCGTGCAAGGGTGAGAGGCTGGGGTTGGTCATGAAGGGGATACATAGGACTTTAGGGAGAGAACAAGTGAAAAGGGAGAGGAAATAATAGGTGGGTAATAATGAAAGGGAAATGGTAGGGTAGATGGAGAAGAAAAAAGAAATGAAAAAGGGGAATGTAGGTTGCATTTGTAATCTTTGGCTGCAAGTGGTATATTGATTTTTCAAACATATAGTGATGATAGGAATACAAGGTGGAAGATTGTTACCTGAATGTGGAGAAGAAATTATAGAATATTATACACCTTTGATGAGCCGTTGTTCATTGCAACAAGTGGACAGCTGGCTACCTAAAATACATTGAAAATTTATTATTTTAGGGGCTGATCATTTTATGATAATCAAGTTTGTAATTTACTCTTAAATTGTTTTATGCTTTAGCAACATATATTTAGCTTAGAAACCAGTATATATTTCATTTCATTACATTTCTTAATGTAATCTTTAGATTTTCTCAGGTCAGAACATTTCAAAGACAAGTATTTATATAACTTCTTAGATACAGTTAATAAGGCTGGTTCATTTTAATGCCTCAATTACTTCATCTATATATTGGGTTGGCCAAAAAGTTCATCCGGGTTTTTCATAGCTTACAGAAAAGCCCGAACGAACTTTTTGGCCAACCAGTACAAGAGGATTATAAATACTTAGACAGTTCTTATATGTTTAAGATAACCTCAGAAACAGCTTGGCATATCAGAAGTGCTTCTGTTGGAGATTATTTTGTTTTGTTCCTCAAAAAAATAGAAAAGGTAATATCAAAGGGCTTGCCAATTTTGTCTGTCTTTTAATTTCAGAATTTTATTTCATATTAACTTTTCAACATGAACGTTACAATTTCTTAATTCTAACTTGCTTTCATAGTTCTTTTTCCATATGTATAGTCACTTTAAAATATATTCTTATATACTTCCTCTTTACTGGATTTTTAAAATGAATTTGTTTTTTACTAGTTTTAAATAGCTCTATTGATACCTTGATATTGGGGCTCATGACAGGATAAATTCTGGGGACACTGATCATTGTCCAGCATTTGGAAGAACCTAGGCCTTGTGGACTATAAGAAATAAGTTACATCATTCTATTTCCTTTTTCATTTTATTCTGCTTAATGAAATGTTGCTGTAGAAGAAAACATATCATAATACAATCAATATAACAGTTTCATAGACTTAAAGAAAGAATCCTTTAATTGAGGATTATAAATGCCCTAATTGCAGCCATTCCTTTGGGGGCTATCTGAGTAAGAAGCTGCCTGGCATATTGCAGACTAGAGCATGGAACCAAGTATTCACCCTCTGCAAGGAGACTTTATGGACTAATCTCATGATGCCTCAGCCACCACTAGATGCCCGTTCTCTCAGGTCATCTATCATCACCCAAACTCTCATCTTTTTATTTCTCTCATCGAACTCTCTCATCGAACCCTTCCCTTATTCCCTACTGTCCGTAAATCAACCAAACCCTTATATTCTTATCCTCTCCTGTGAATGTTTCTTCATGTCTTGGGTTTATTCAGAAGTATTTATATTTATTTGCATATATATTAATTTATATCAGCTGCATTGTTGCCATGAAATTGGAAGACTAAACCATCTGTGTATGTTTGTAAAGAGAGTCCTAAGCCAATATTGGTACAATGGACAGCTACTATTCTTATCACTCCTTTTCTTAGGTAATCATCCCTTCAACTTATATTTACTGTTTTCTTGCTATATATTGGATATTATTTTAAGTGAGGAGGATACAGTGGTAAACATTTTTCATTCTAGGAAGGGAGACAATAGCAAGTAAAGAAATAAACAAGAAGTTTTGATAGTGATAAAATCTATGTAGAAAAAATGTAAAAGTAATGGAAATGAGTGATGGGGGCAAGAAATAGATGGAAAATTACATTGCATAGTCAAGGAAGGCCTCCCTGGGAAGGTGACATTTGAGTTGAGACCTAATGACAGGAAGGGGCTAGCCACATGAAGATATCTGTGTTAGGCAAAGTGAAGTTTCAGTTCACTTCGGGGCACTAAGGCAGAGGGGCTGCCCTATAGTGAGTTGGGGAAGTGTTAGAGGTTGAGGTCAAAGAGGTAGTTAGGGGCCAAATTTTATTGAGCTTTGTAAATCTGGGTAAAGAGTTTTGACTTTTTTGACTTTATTCTAATTCAGATGAGAAATCATCAGAGGATTTTAAGCAAGAGTTTATTTGATTTAATTTACATTAAAAATCACTCTGTATACTCCTGCCTGATTATATTAAGTATGTATCTGTGTTCATATGTATTAGTAAAGACAAACTACCCAAGCAGAACACCAAATTGTCAAGAAGGTTTGGTTGTTCCCTGGCTTGTAAATTAGCATTCTGCAACATATATGTTCAGTTTTTTATTATTGAAAGTATTATATGCTCTTTCAGAAAAGTGTGAAAATGAAGAAAAAATTATTGACAGTCATTTTTCAAATGAAACAATTTTGATGAATTTTTGTATTTTTTTCTTTGCAAGTTTGTGAATATGTATATATACACACACATATCTATATACATACACATGCATACATATATAGTTGTCATCATGTTTTATATACATTTTGCAGTTCTGCTTTTTTATTAAACATATTCTATAGTTTTTATAAACATTTTTAATGAGAGAATATGTCACTAAGACATAGAAACAGTGCTGAAGAGGTAATTTTCAAGATGGAATACAAGAATAGATAGGAATTCTCCCCATTCACTGAAGATATTTTAGATAGATTCTGTGAGATTCATTTCATGGTAGACTGGGAAAGAGGCTTTAAAGCAACATTTTTTTTCTGAGTAAGAATTAATCCAGAGAATCAAATGGAATGTTTTTTGTCTCTTTGAATTAATGAAAAGCATGGGATTATTACTACTGATCTGATGTGAGAAGATAAATGAGACACGGATGAAACATGACTGAAAACCATGAACATGATTATTGCAGGTACAGGACATGTTTCCATGTGAACATACTCAGTAGAGAGATCCAATAGGAGAGATCCCACACATATGCCTCATGCATAAGAAAATTCAATTTTCAAAAAAATTGTTGGAGCATCTGTTACTTGTGAGTATAAAGAATATGGAAATCCTCTACTGAGAATGGCTTCCTTACTCAGAAATAGAGAATTAATTTGATTAGCCTCACTGATTAGGAAGTGGCTAACTCTACTTAGGAAAGGCAGGTGGTACTGATAATATTACAGAGAGGTTTCTCAGTTTTAAGGCTGCCATGCTGTATTACAGACACTGAGTTAAGCACAGGACATATCCTTAATGCATTGCCATTGGCTCTAGGCTGTCACTAGACAGAGCATGTTAATCCATTCCTTGAAGGGTCTCTCTGCTTTCTCTTCCTTTATAGCCTCCCTCATTGGGTGAGCGGGATCCTGAGGTATCTCTTTCTTTTTGGCTCTACTGCCCACAGCTGCTTAATCGAGACAGGCCAGAGAAGTAGAAAGTAGACAGCGTTTTCACACTTAAATTTGTATGCAATACAGGGAACAATGCCTTGACTTTTCAGATGGAACAGAGTATGTTTTGAATTTATTTGCGATTTATTGATAAATTCACAGGGTGTATCCACATTCCATAATGGTTTGAAACAAATGAAAGAAAAATAAGTTTATAGTTGATTTTATCCTAAAAATAAAGTTATATAAGCATACTGAAATGAGGTAAGGTAAGCAAAGAACTTAGTAAGAGCTTGACATATAGAAAGTGCTCAAACACTACAGACTCTGGAGCTGGATTTCCAGGATTTAGATCCCATCTCTGTTTCTTACTGGTTGTGTGACCTTGGGCAAGTTATTGAAACTCTCTGTACCTGTTTCAATAACTATAAAATGATAACAATAATAGTACTGCTCATAGGGTTGTTCTGACAATTGAATGAGTGACTATGTAGAAAGTGTACAGAACTGTATCTGACACACAAGGAGTTTTAGATGTATTAGCTCTTATTTTGTGGTATTGTTATTTAAGAAGTTATAGGTCACTTTTGTGTCACAAAACACAATAAAATGAATACTATGTCAAATAAAAATATATCAGAAATCTTTTGCCTTCGGTAAGATAAAGGTTTTTCTTATTTGGAATAAGAATTTTCTCTATCAGCTCTGTATCTCTGGTTTTTTGAACCCATACATTTTATGACTTTATATAATTTTAGACTTAGGAAAAGGAGCTGTTGGGCTTCAGATCATATTCTCCCAAATCCAGCTAAATTCTACTGACATTTTTACAAATTGACAAATTTGTTCTAATCATCTTGTTTAAATGAATATCATGAATAAGAAATATATAATATATTCTTTTTTATTAACATCTTTATTGGAGTATAATTGCTTTACAGTGGTGTGTTAATTTCTGCTGTATAACAAAGGAAATCAGCTATACATATACAAATACCCTCATATCTTCTCGCTCTTGCATCTCTCTCCCACCCTCCCTATCCCACTCCTCTAGGTGGTAATAGAGCACCGAGCTGATCTCCCTGTGCTATGCGGCTTCTTCCACTAGCTTCTGTTTTATATTTGATAGTGTATATATGTCCATGCCACTCCTCACTTTGTCCCAGCTTACCCTTCCCCTCCCCATATCCTCAAGTCCATTCTCTATGTCTGTGTCTTTATTCCTGTCCTGCCCCTAAGTTCTGCCCCTAAGTTCTTCAGAACCACTTAAAAAATATATTTTTTTTAGATTCCATATATATGTGTTAGCATATGGTATTTGTTTTTCTCTTTCTGACTTACTTCACTCTGTATAACAGACTCTAGGTCCATCCACCTCACTACAAATAACTCAATTTCATTTCTTTTTATGGCTGGGTAATATTCCATTGTATATATGTGCCACATCTTCTTTATTCATTCATCTGTCCGTGGACACTTAGGTTGCTTCCATGTCCTGGCTATCGTAAATAGAGCTGCAGTGAACATTGTGGTACATGACTCTTTTTGAATTATGGTTTTCTCAGGGTATATGCCCAGTAGTGGGATTGCTGGGTCGTATGGTAGTTCCAATTTGAGTTTTTTAAGGAACCTCCATACTGTTCTCCATAATGGCTGTATCAATTTACATTCCCACCAACAGTGCAAGAGGGTTCCCTTTTCTCCACACCCTCTCCAGCATTTATTGTTTGTAGATTTTTTGATAATGGCCATTCTGACCAGTGTGAGGTGATACTTGATTGTAGTTTTGATTTGCATTTCTCTAATGATTAGTGATGTTGAGCATCCTTTCATGTGTTTGTTGCAATCTGTATATCTTCTTTGGAGAAATGTCTGTTTCGGTCTTCTGCCCATTTTTGGATTGGGTTTTTTTTTTTTTTTTGATATTGAGCTGCATGAGCTGTTTGTAAATTTTGGAGGTTCATCCTTCGTCGGTTACTTTGTTTGCAACTATTTTCTTCCATTCTGAGGGTTGTCATTTCATCTTGTTTATGGTTTCCTTTGCTGTGCAAAAGCTTTTAAATTTCTCTAGGTCCCATTTGTTTATTTTTGTTTTTATTTCCATTTCTCTAGGAGGAGGGTTAAAAGGGATCTTGCTGTAATTTCTGTCATAGAGTGTTCTGCCTATGTTTTCCTCTAAGAGTTTTATAGTGTCTGGCCTTACATTTAGGTCTTTAATCCATTTTGAGTTTATTTTCGTGTATGGTGTTAGGAAGTGTTCTAATATCATTCTTTTACGTGTAGCTGTCCTTTTTGCCCAGCACCACTTATTGAAGAGGATGTCTTTTCTCCATTGTATATTCTTGCCTCCTTTATCAAAAATAAGGTGATCGTATGTGTGTGGGTTTATCTCTGTGCTTTCTGTCCTGTTCCATTGATCTATATTTCTGTTTTTGCACCAGTACCATACTATCTTGATTACTGTAGCTTTGTATTATAGTCTGAAGTCAGGGAGCCTGATTCCTCCATCTCCGTTTTTCTTTCTCAAGATTGCTTTGGCTATTTGGGGTCTTTTGTGTTTCCATACAAATTGTGAAATTTTTTGTTCTACTTCTGTGAGAAATGCCACTAGTAGTTTGATAGGGATTGCACTGAATCTGTAGATTGCTTTGGGTAGTATAGTCATTTTCACATTGTTGAATCTTCCAATCCAAGAACATGGTATATCTCTTCATCTGTTTGTATCATCTTTAATTTCTTTCATCAGTGCCTTATAGTTTTCTGCATACAGGTCTTTTGTTTCCTTAGGTAGGTTTATTCCTAGACATTTTATTCGTTTTGTTGCAGTGGTAAATGAGAGTGTTTCCTTAATTTCTCTTTCAGATTTTTCATCATTGGTGTATAGGAATGCAAGAGATTTCTGTGCATTAATTTTGTATCCTGCTACTTTACCAAATTCATTGATTAGCTCTACTAATTTTCTGGTAGCATCTTTAGGATTCTCTATGAATAGTATCATATCATCTGCAAACAGTGGCAGCTTTACTTCTTCTTTTCTGATTTGGATTATTTTTATTTCTTTTTCTTCTCTGATTGCTGTGGCTAAAACGTCCAAAACTATGTTGAATAATAGGGGTGAGAGTGGACAACCTTGTCTTGTTCCTGATCTTAGGAATGGTTTCAGTTTTTCACCATTGAGGATGATGTTGGCTGTGGGTTTGTCATATATGGCTTTTATTATGTTGAGGTAAGTTCCCTCTATGCCTAATTTCTGGAGGGTTTTCATCATAAATGCGTGTTGAATTTTGTCAAAAGCTTTTTCTGCATCTGTTGAGAAGATCATATGGATTTTCTCCTTATTTGTTAATATGGTGTATCACATTGATTGATTTGCGTATATTGAAGAATCCATGCATTCCTGGGATAAGCCCCACTTGATCATGGTGTATGATCCTTTTAATGTGCTGTTGGATTCTGTTTGCTAGTATTTTGTTGAGGATTTTTGCATCTATGTTCATCAGTGATATTCGCTTGTAGTTTTCTTTCTTTGTGACATCTTTGTCTGGTTTTGGTATCAGGGTGATGGTGGCCTTGGAGAATGAGTTTGGGAGTGTTGCTCCCTCTGCTATATTTTGGAAGAGTTTGAGAAGGATAGGTGTTAGTCCTTCTCTAAATGTTTGATAGAATTCGCCTGTGAAGCCATCTGGTCCTGGGTTTCTATTTGTTGGAAGATTTTTAATAAAAGTTTCAATTTCGGTGCTTGTGATTGGTCTGTTTATATTTTCTGTTTCTTCCTGGTTCAGTCTTGGAAGGTTGTGCTTTTCTAAGAATGTGTCCATTTCTTACAGGTTGTCCATTTTTTTGGCATAAAGTTGCTTCTAGTAATCTCTCATGATCCTTAGTATTTCTGCAGTGTCAGTTGTTACTTCTCCTTTTTCATTTCTAATTCTGCTGATTTGAGTCTGCTCCTTTTCTTTCTTGATGAGTCTGGCTAATGGTTTATCAATTTTCTTTACCTTCCCAAAGAAGCAGCTTTTAGTTTTATTGATCTTTGCTATTGTTTCCTTCATTTCTTTTTCATTTATTTATGATCTGATCTTTATGATTTCTTTCCTTCTGCTAACTTTGGGATTTTTTTTGTTCTTCTTTCTCTAATTGCTTTAGGTGTAAGGTTAGGTTGTTCGTTTGAGATTTTTCTTGTGTCTTGAGGTAGGATTGTATTGCTATAAAATTCCATATTAGAACTGCTTTTGCTGCATCCCATAGGTTTTGGGTCGTCGTGTTTTCATTGTCATTTGTTTCTAGGTATTTTTTGAATTCCTCTTTGATTTCTTCAGTGATGTATTGGTTATTTAGTAGTGTATTTTTTAGCCTCCATGTGTTTGTATTTTTTACAGATTTCTTCCTGTAATTCATATCTAGTCTCATAGTGTTGTGGTCAGAAAAGATACTTGATACAATTTCAGTTTTCTTAAATTTACCAAGGCTTGATTTGTGACTGAAGATATTATCTATCCTAGAGAATGTTCGGTGAGCACTTGAGAAGAAAGTGTATTCTGTTGTTTTTGGATGGAATGTCCTGGGAATATCAATTAAGTCCATCTTGTTTAATGTATCATTTAAAGCTTGTGTTTCCTTATTTATTTTCATTTTGGATGATCTCTCCATTGGTGAAAGTGGGGTGTTACAGTCCCCCACTATTATTGTGTTACTGTCGATTTTCCCTTTTATGGCTGTTAGCATTTGCCTTATGGATTGAGGTGCTTCTGTGTTGGGTGTATAAATATTTACAATCGTTATATCTTCTTCTTGGATTGATCCCTTAACCATTATGTAGTGTCCTTCTTTGTCTCGTGTAATAGTCTTTATTTTAAAGTGTATTTAATTCTCATTCAGACAATATGAGAATTGCTACTCCAGCTTTCTTTTGATTTCCATTTGCATGGGATATCTGTTCCCAGCCCGTCACTTTCAGTCTGTATGTGTCCCTACATCTGAAGTGGGTCTTTTGTAGAGAGCACATAAAAGTGTCTTGTTTTTGTATACCTTCAGCCAGTCTGTGTCTTTTGGTTGGAGCATTTAATCCATTTACGTTTAAGGTAATGATAGATATGTTTGTTCCTATTACCATTTTGTTAATTGTTTTGGGTTTGTTATTGTAGGTCTTTTCCCTCCCTTGTGTTTCCTGCCTAGAGAAATTCCTTTAGCATTTGTTTTAAAGCTGGTTTGGTTGTGCCGAATTCTCTTAGCTTTTGCTTATCTGTAAAGGTTTTAATTTCTCCGTCGAATCTGAATGAGATCCTAGCTGGGTACACTAATCTTGGTTGTAGGTTTTTCCCTTTCATCACTTTAAATATGTCCTGCCAGTCTCTACTGGCTTGCAGAGTTTCTGCCGAAAGATGAGCTGTTAACATTATGGGGATTCCCTTGTATGTTATTTTTTGTTTTTCCCTTGCTGCTTATAATATTTTTTCTTTGTGTTTAATTTCTGATTATATGATTAATATGTGTCTTGGCGTGTTTCTCCTTGGATTTATCCTGTATGGGACTCTCTGCACTTCCTGGACTTGATTCACTATTTCCTTTCCTATATTAGGGAAGTTTTTAATTATAATCTCTTCAGATATTTTCTCAGTCCCTTTCTTCTTCTGGGGCCCCTGTGATTTGCATGTTGGTCCTTTTAATGTTGTTCCAGAGGTCTCTCAAGCTGTCCTCAATTCTTTTCATTCTTTTCCCTTTTTTGTTCTCTGCAGTAGTTATTTCCACTATTTTATCTTCCCGCTCACTTATCCATTCTTCTGCCTCAGTTTTTCTGCTCTTGTTTCCTTCTAGAGAAGTTTTAATTTCATGTATTGTGTTCATCATTGTTTGTTTGCTCTTTAGTTCTTCTAGGTCCTTGTTAAACATTTCTTGTATTTTCTCCATTCTATTTCCAAGATTTTGGATCATCTTTTGTATCATTACCCTGAATTCTTTTTCAGGTAGACTGCCTATTTCCTCTCCATTTGTTTAGTCTGGTGGGTTTTTACCTTGCTTCTTCATCTCCTGTGTGTTCCTGTGTCTTTTCATTTTGCTTACTTTACTGTGTTTTGGGGTCTTCTTTTTGCAGGCTGCAGGTTTGCAGTTCCCGTTGCTTTTGGTGTCTGCCCCTAGTGGCTGAGGTTGGTTCAGTGGGTTGAGTAGGCTTCCTGGTGACGGGGACTAGTGCCTGTGTTCTGGTGGTTGAGGCTGGATCTTGTCTTTCTGGTGGGACAGATCACATCTGGTGATGTGTTTTGGGGTGGCTGTGACCTATTATGATTTTAGGCAGCCTCTGCTAATGGGTGGGGTGGTGTTCCTGTGTTGCTAGTTTTTGGCACAGGGTGTTTAGCACTGTAGCTTGCTGGTTGTTTAGTGGAGCTGGGTCTTAGGGTTGAGTTGGATATCTCTGGGAGAGCTTTCTCTGTTTGATATTTCGTGGAGCCGGGAGGTCTCTGTTGGACCAGTGTCCTGAACTCAGCTCCTCCACCTCAGAGGCACAGGCCTGACCCCCGGCCTGAGCACGAAGACCCTGTCAACCACACGGCTCAGAAGTAAAGGGAGAAAAAAAGAAGAAAGAAAGAAAAAATAAAATAAAATAATTTCAAAAAATTATGAAAAATATAAAAATTCATAAAAAAGGAAAGAAGAGAGCAATCAAACCAATAAACAAATCCACCAATGATAACAAGTGCTAAAAACTATACTAAAAAAAAAAAACCCAAAATTGGACCAACAGAACCCTAGGACAAATGGTAAAAGCAAAGCTATACAGACAAAATCACACAAAGAAGTATATACATACCCACTCACAAAAAGAGGAAAAGGAAAAAATAATATATATTTATATATATATAAAAAAGGAAGAGAGCGACCAAGTCAATAAACAAATCTAACAATGATAATAAACTCTAAATACTAAACTAAGATAAACATAAAACCAGAAACAAATTAGATGCAGAAAGCAAACCCGAAGTCTACAGTTGCTTCCAAAGCCCACCGCCTCAATTTTGGGGTGATTTGTTGTCTATTCAGGCGTTCCACAGATGTAAGGTATATCAGGTTGATTGTGGAGGTTTAACCCACTGCTCCTGAGGCTGCTGGGAGAGATTTCCCTTTCTCTTCTTTGTTCGCACAGCTCCTAGGGTTCAGCTTTGGATTTGGCCCCACTACCGCATGTAGGTCGCCTGAGGGCGTCTGTTCCCACCCAGACAGGACAGGGTTAAAGTAGCAGCTGATTCGGGGGCTCTGGCTCACTCAGGCTGGGGGTAGGGAGCGGTACGGAATGCGGGGTGAGCCTGCAGCAGCAGAGGCCAGCATGACGTTGCAAGAGCCTGAGGCGCGCTATGTGTTCTCCTGGGGGAAGTTGTCCCTGGATCATGGGACCTTGGCAGTGGCCGGCTGCACAGGCTCCTGGGAGGGGAGGTATGGAGAGTGCCCTGTGCTCGTACACAGGCTTCTTGGTGGCTGCAGCAGCAGCTTTAGCATCTCATGCCCGTCTCTGGGGTCCGTGCTGATAGCTGCGGCTCGTGCCTGTCTCTGGAGCTTGTTTAGGCGGTGCGCTGAATCCCCTGTCCTCGCGCACCCCGAAACAGTAGTCTCTTGCCTCTTAGGCAGGTCCAGACATTTTCCCGGACTCCCTCCCAGCTAGCTGTGGCGCACTAGCCCTCTTCAGACTGTGTTCCTGCAGCCAACCCCAGTCCTCTCCCTGGGATCTGACCACCAAATTGCGAGCCTCAGCCCCCAGCTCCCACCCACCCTGGAGGGTGAGCAGACAAGGCTCTCAGGCTGGTAAGTGCTGGTTGGCACCGATTCTTTGTGTGGGAATCTCTCCACTTTGCCCTCTGCACTGCTATTGCTGCACTCTCCTCCATGGCTCTGAGGCTTCTTCCCTGCCACCACCTGTCTCAGCTAGTGATGGGGCTTCCTAATGTGTGGAAACTTTTCCTCCTTCACAGCTCCCTCCCAGAGATTCAGGTCCATCCCTATTCTTTTGTCTCTGTTTTTTCTTTTGCCCTCGCCAGGTACGTGGGGAGTTTCTGGCCTTTTGGGAAGTCTGAGGTCTTCTTCCAGCGTTTAGTAGGTGTTCTGTAGGAGTTGTTCCATGTGTAGATGTATTTCTGATGTATTTGTGGGGAGGAAGGTGATCTCTGCATCTTACTCTTCCGCCATCTTGAAGGTCTGTCCCTCACTCGTAGTTCTTATAAGCAGTAACATCTTAGATTTGATGGAGAAAGGTCCTTTTGCAAAAGCACTTTTTTCCCTCAAGTCTATGTGCATGTGTCATGACAATACCTCGAAATGTCCCAGGAAGGCCTTCTGGGTGCTGGAGTAGGGAATCCGCGGGCGCCGGGCTTCTAAAGAGACAGCAAGAGCCAAGAGCTGGGCACAGGGTTAAGGGTGGAGAGCCAGCATTGGAGTAAGGGCCAGGCAACTACAGTTTTTCCCCTGGTATCAGAGGGGTCTGTCCCAGAAGCTGGATGACTTGCTTACAATGGGCGGTTTGTTGCGGGAGTGCGAGATGAGCACACCATGGGGGGAGGTGGCAGGGCAGGAATCGGCCTCCAGCTCCTATAATATATTCTTCATGCTACTGAGATACAATTGGTTTAGACATTCAGAACATTTGAATGAGAACTCATGTGTGAGAGAGTGGAATGGACATATATACACTACCAAACGTAAAGTAGATAGCTAGGGGGAAGCAGCCGCATGGCACAGGGAGATCAGCTTGGTGCTTTGTGACCACCTAGAGGGGTGGGATAGGGAGGGTGGGAGGGAGGGAGATGCAAGAGGGAAGAGATATGGGAACATATGTATACGTATAACTGATTCACTTTGTTATAAAGCAGAAACTAACACACTATTGTCAAGCAATTATACTCCAATAAAAATGTTAAAAAAAAAAAACGCGTGTGAAAAACTAAGTTATTGATGATAGGAATAACAGTTAAGCTATGAAATGAATTTCTTGTAGAATTTCACAGATTGATACTTTACTAATCTTGCTTTAAACAATAAACTCCAAGGACATACATTAAGTGTGATGCATGATTTCTCCAATCATAGAAACCTTCCTTCTGAACTGATTTTCTCATATATTACCTCATTAAGGATTCTATGTCTAATGCCTCCATTAAAGCTCTCTCATTGTTTTTTAAAATTTCAAACTGGAAATTAAAACAATTTCATACGAGCTTTTTTGTAACATGATCCATATAAGATTTTATCCGAGACGGATGTGTACCAGGCCTAGTCTCAGGGTCTGCTGGCCCTGTCTCACCTATCCCAAAGGCCTGAGGTTATTTGCTTTCAGATTCAACCTTTATTTTTTTAATCTAATTTTTATTTTATATTGGAGTATAGTTGATTTACAATGTTGTGTTAGTTTCAGGTGTACAGCAAAGTGATTCACTTATACATATACCTATTCTTCTCAGATTCTTTTCCCATTAAAGTTTTTTAATTGATATGTAATTGACCTTACAACACTATGTTACTTCCAGCTGCACAACATAACGATTTGAGATTTCTGTATATTGCAAAGTGATCGCCATGGTAAGTCTAGTTACCATCTGTCACCATAAGAAGTTATTACAATATTACTGACTAATTCCCCTTGCTGTACATTTTATCCCTATGACTCATTTATTTTGTGACTGGAAGTTTGTACCTCTTAATCTCCCTCACCTATTTCATTCATCCCTCCACCCTTCCCCCACCCCTTTGGCAATCACCTGTTTGTTCTCTGTATCTATGAGTCCACAACATTTTTAATTTTATAAACAAGGAGACACTTATAGAAATTTAGGTGGGGTGATAGATAAGCTCTGGGTAAGCTGAAAATACATATTAGTGTGTACTTTTAAAGAAAGAATGTTTTAGCCTTGGTGGAGAAACTTTGAATGGTAAAGTGATGGTTATGTTAAGTGTGTTATGTATAACATGTGGAGAAAATGTAGAATTTGGAGGCCTGGGTTTGAGTTAGCTCTGTAGCTGTCTAGCGTGTCCCACCTGGACAGCTATTTAACTGCTATGACTTTCATTTTTAAAAATCTGTAAAATAAAGTTATTATACTGTATCAGCATATCCTAAGTGGTGTTGTGATTGCTAGTTTTGATTTCTAGTCTATTATTAGGCATTACTGAGATAAAGATTCCATGGTCAAATATGTTTATGGAATTGAAGAGGTTTCTTTGAGTTGATGTATATGATAAGTATCTGCAAAAGGGGGAAGACAGCAAGCAGAGTTTCTTAACTTTCATGACTGCAGAACCTTTTTCTGGTAGTGACACTATTTTTGGAATACCCTTTGGGAACTTCTGAGCTAGATTATCTTATAGATATCTCTTTATAGATAATTATCTATAGATAATTCTGTTTCTGTTACATTTGCTAATATACTTTTACTTAAGCTGTGGAATATAAGGCATAATTATTAATATTCTTGACTTCCTTGAAAAGAGTTCTATAATAAAAATTCCTGTTTTCTATTTTCATTCATTGTCACAAGCCTCTACCCACCTGGCATCTTTTTTTTTTTTCTCGCGGTACGCGGGCCTCTCACTGTTGTGGCCTCTCCCGTTGCGGAGCATAGGCTCCGGACGCGCAGGCTCAACGGCCATGGCTCATGGGCCCAGCCGCCCCGTGGCATGTGGGATCCTCCCGGACCGGGGCACGAACCCGTGTCCGCTGCATCGGCAGGCGGACTCTCAACCACTGTGCCACCAGGGAAGCCCCACCTGGCATCTCTTATATTCAATATAAAAAGGTTGAATCTTACAAATTAACTTTTCAAATTAGGATGTATTTTCTTTTTGGTGTGAAGCAAATTGTATTTGTAAAATACCACAAAAGGCAATTTCTTAGTTACTTTTTCTGCTTTTACTAAATGCATTAATATAATGAGATACTGTAAAAATTAAGCTAAAGATACAATCTTATTATGTAAAATTATCTTTTTCTCAGGCAGTGTTTAAAATTTGAGGGATGGAATAGAGTTATTAAAGGAAATATAGCAAGGGGATCTCATTTATGAAAATAAAACTGTATTGGTAAGAAAGAGGTAGAAATTTTAATTGGAAAAGTTTACACAGAATTAAAAATTTGGTAAAAAATTAAAAACCATTTTCATAGGCTAGAATAAAAGACTGAAATATGTTTTAGAATCTACTTTCGGATGATCTTTATCATCCCCATCTATTGAGCCCTACTGGACACTGGTACCACAATAAAATATTTTTGCTGACTCCATCCAAAGGGGCTTTTAATCTGGTTAGGGGCATAGAATAGATAAAAGAAATGCAGGACAGCATTTGCTGAGTTCCAGATTTTACAATTATGGCAGAAATAATGAAGAGACGTTTTGACCGATAGTTGGTATGGTCGCAGCAAATATCCTTGAATTAAGTAGAATTCAAGCTGAAGACTGACCTTTGAAAGCAGAGAGAAGGGAAGACATTGCAGGGTAAAAGGAGTGATGTTAGAAAATAGGCAGGAATTCTTATGTCTTACAGGAAGCAATTCACAAATCATTTACACTGAGACAAAGGATTTTGTACATGAAGAAGAGAAGTGATATGGGGCTTCCCTGGTGGCACAGTGGTTGAGAGTCCGCCTGCCGATGCAGGGGACACGGGTTCACGCCCCGGTCCGGGAGGATCCCACATGCCACGGAGTTGGCTGGGCCAGTGAGCCATGGCCGCTGAGCCTGTGCGTCCCAGAGCCTGTGCTCCGCAGCGGGAGAGGCCACGGCAGTGAGAGGCCCACGTACTGCAAAAAAAAAAAAAAAAAAAGAAGTGATTAAATAGGGCTGGAGATGTAGGTAGGGAATTCAGAGGACCTTAGAATTCCTTTGATTTTCTCAGGCTTTAGTTTAGATTAACTTAGACCTGCTTAGAAGCAATTTTTGACCCACTTAAGTTTTGAAATCCCTCCTGAGCTAACTTTGTGTCTTAGCATGAGTGACTGATGTCTCCTGAAGCTAATGGTTGAGGCATTGTTTCTCAGAGCAGGTATCTCTGGCCCAGAACAACACATCTATGAATAGTGATTTGATGACCACAGAAGCACCTGCTTGTTAAATCCTCAGAATCCAGAATCTTCCTGTAGCTTTTTTGTTCTCAGTCTCTGCCTGGTGCTCGCTTTTCAACAAAATTTATTGAGCACACCCTGTGCTCTCATAAAGATGATAATTTCTTTCTTCCCTTCCCACCAGTACAAAATACTACAGTTATGTGATTTGGTTTTGTGGGAGAAATGATGTAGGGCTTGGGCAGTCATGGGATGGAAAAGTTTTAAGCACCACTGGGCTAGGGTAAATTTTCATCATTGGTTCTCTAGAGGATTCATATAAGTAATAACTTTTCCTTTCCAAAGCCTTTTAGGATTGGCAGGTCTGTTCAGCATTTATGAGGTTCCTAGCACTAGGACCCTAATTACTTATGCCCAGACATAAGTAGAAAAGTAAACGATCTGTTTTCTCTGAAGTAGACTTCAGTAAGTTAATTTTCCAAAATGGTGCAGGCAGTGTCTAAAGAAAGTTAGCTAATTAGATACAATCTAGGTACTCAGCAATGACCAAGTTGAAGCATTCATGAAAGCATAAAAATTATGGAGGAATTGCCTTGAAACACATTGGTACCAGCAAAAAAGTAGTTTCTACTAACATCAAGTTGTTGACCATTTGAAAGTTTCCACCATAATCATGGCCAATGATTCCTAAATCTAAAATTCCAAATTTAGATGTACACATCTAAATTTCTAAATCTTTCTCTTGTTCTCCAGACTTACATATCCAGTATCTACCAGCATCTTAATTTGGATGTCACACAGACACTTCTTAATCAGCAGGTCCAAAGCCAAACTCATCCTGCCCCTCTGCACCTCCTCCAGTATTCCCTATCCTCACTTGCTCCCGCTATCTACCCACTTGCCCAAACTGGAAATTTAGGATTTATCCTGAATTGCCCCATCTCTTTCTCTATAGTCAGTCAGTAATAACCATATTCATAACTTATCCATCTCTTCCTTTTCTCCCTGAATAATTAAAAAAAGAGTCTTAAAATCTCAGGCCTTCTACTAATTTCTTTTCAAAATATTTATATTTTATATTAATATTTAATATTTTAATATTCAAAATATTAACTCTGTAAGGATCTTTCTCTAATATGCAAATATCACAGTGTCATGCTGCAAATCAGAACACTTCAACTGTACCCATCACCTATGAGATAAACTTCTCTGTAGCCAATCCAGTCATTATCATCTGGTTCCTGCTCAACTTTCTAGCCTCTTCTACTTTCTGCTATCTTACTTCTCCCATCTGCCACACCTCTCACACCCTGCATGATTCCCATGCCTCCTCCACCTCCACGAGCCTGGGTGACTCTTATCTCTGTTCTAGTAGGCTGAAAAATGACCCCCAAAGACATTGGGTCCCAATTCTTCGAACCTGTAAATGTTACCTTATTTGGAAAAAGGAGTCTTTGTAGATGTAATTAAATTAAGGATCTTGAGATAGGAAAGTTATCCTGGATTATCTGGGTGGGCCCTAAATGCAATCACATATACTCTTTTTTTTTTTTTTTTTGTGCGGTACATGGGCCTCCCACCGTTGTGGCCTCTCCCGTTGTGGAGCACAGGCTCCGGACGTGCAGGCTCAGCGGCCATGGCTCACGGGCCCAGCCACTCCGTGGCATGCGGGATCTTCCCGGACTGGGGCACGAACCCACGTCCCCTGCATCGGCAGGTGGACTCTCAACCACTGCGCCACCAGGGAAGCCCCACATATACTCTTATAAGAGAGAGACAGAGGGAGATTTTACAGATACAGAGAAATTTCAAGATGCTGGCTTTGAAAATTGGAGTGATATGGCCACAAGCCAAGGAATGCTGGCAGTGACCAGAAGCTGGAAGAGGCAAGGGACGAATTCACCCCCAGAGTATGGCCCTGCCCACACCTTGATTTTTGCCCAGTGATAATGATTTCAGTTTTGTGGGCCTCCAAAACTGTAAGAGAATACATTTTTGTTCCTTAAGCCACAAAGCGTGTGGTAGTTTGTTACAACAGCTATAGGAAACTAACACAACTGTTACTGAATCCAACCTTATATTGTTTGAGGCACAACAGGCCAATAAATCCAGAGATGAGTTGTTGGGGTAAGGAATAGTGACTTTATTCGGAAAGCCTGTAGACGGAGAAGGTGGTGAACTAGTGTCCCAGAGAACCATCTTACCTGAGTTAGAATTCTCACTGCTTTTATAGTAAAAGGGGAGAGGGTATGGCTGGTTGTTGCAAACTTCTCAGGTGCTGGGATCCTTTGCAGCTGTCCACCTAGGTCTGGTCACAATGTTCCTATAAACCTCCAACAGGACAAATGTTATTCTCCGTTCTGCAACTTTTTATCTCTATATGAGTGGAAAAGTGTTACACCTTTAAAGGTCACAGCCTTGAGAATGGGCTATCTTGTATATTTCAGGCTCTAGGCAACATTTTTTTACTAAGGTTCAGAGCCAGCATGACTAAGCACAGGCAACAGAGCACAAGGGTTAGAGCTAAAGGAATAGATCCAGTATGGAGTCAGCTTTGTTCTTCCCTGTTACACAACTTCTATTCCTGTTATTTCCATGAATTCTTACTGCTCTAATACATGATTTACCCTCAACCTGGAATGCCTCTTCTCTGTCTCTTTGTCTGAAAAATTCCTGTTTATTTTTAGTGCATACTCTGTGAAGTCTTTCCAACTCTCTCTGGTAAGTCAGCACTCTTTCCCATTGTGCCTGCTGCTTGTTTGTTTGTTTTGTTGTTGCTTTTTAATATTCCTACATTTATTGTAGGAGTATAAGAGATAGTATAACTACCTCAATGGTTAGGGATACTGGCCACTTGATTCAGTTAGAGATGGTTTGAGTAACTTTGTGCAGGTTATGTTTCTAAGCTTGTTTCTTTATTTATGAAATGGGAATAATAATGGTACCAACCTTGTACGTTTGTTATGAGGATTGAATGAGATAATCTATGTAAATATGATATCTGGTAAATAGTATGTGCTCAATAAATGTTAGCTGCCCATAGAGAACTGTATTTTAATTGTTTTCATGATTGTCTCTTAACTGGAGTATGAGCTCTTTGAAGAAACGGAGAATTATTTTTATACCAAGTGCCTGGCTAGTAGTTTGATTAGTATTTAATGGATAAATAAATAAAATGTATCTTTTACCATAGGCCTTACTATTAAATCATTATTCTCTTACCTGGAACTCTCAAAATGCCTAATCTGGTTTTCCTTCATCCTTCAAAAATGTGACAGTATATTTTTATCTGTAGAATTTGACAGCATATTAGCTCTCATCTCTATAATGGAGTTCTTATGGAGTTCTTTAAGACTCAGATTGTAATTCCCTACCTCTTGGTAGGGCCTTTAAAAACCAACTTTGTACATAATTCAAGAGATCCACATTTCCTTGCCCCTGTTTTACTTTATACTGAGTTCAGAGGTAGGCTGGCTGAGGGACTTAAAAGAAAAAGCAGGGCTTCCCTGGTGGCGCAGTGGTTGAGAGTCCGCCTGCCGATG